>NC_061512.1:28738113-28836840 GCF_022539505.1 Lolium rigidum
AGGTCCATGAGCGAGACGGCACGGAAGGGCCACGAGCAGCAAGAACGAGAGGGAACCTCAAGAAGACCAGCACCACGAAGACGAGTCTCCTCAGCACGAAGCTCGGCCAAGGACCTCGGAAGAGCGAAACACGACCACGGGCAAGCAGGCTGGGCCCGGCGCGGCTCAAACTCCTTACGGAGCCGCGACAAGAACTCAAAAACGCGCTGAAACTCCGGATCCGCGCGCACGGTCGAGACAACGAGGGACAGGTGGCACACACGGTATCGTACGGGGAGAATCAAGGCGACGCCAAATAGCAGCACTGCGAGTGTAGAACTCATCAATAGTAGAATCACCCTGCTGAAGGGCATGCTCCTGGCGGACCACAGACAGATAGAGAGCATCCCCAGACGGCTGATAGCGCTGACGAAGAAAAGCCCACTGAGCAGCAGCGGTGGGAAGACTCATAAACTCAGCAGCATACTGAGGCAGAACACTGGAGGTGAGAACGGCGAGCAGCACGAGCATCCTCATCTATCCACTGAGTGTACTCGGTCAGATCCAGCCGGTAAGTCGCAACGGCAGTAGAGTGGTCCTGGACCTTCCGGTCATAATCAGCCAGAGCAGTGTCATCAGCACTCTTGGCTGCATCCTTATCCGCCTGAGTAGCATCAGGGGCAAGGGCAACAGGTGGCGGTGCAACAGGCACCGTAGGAGCAACGGGGCGCGGCGGACAGGAGACCTCGCCAGAAAGAACACCCCAAAGATGAAGACCGCGCATGTGGACGCGCATGAAGGCAGCGAAATCAGGGTAATTCACGCCATCAAAGATCACCGGGCAGCGAGGGATCGCAACATAGCCCGAGGAAGACATTTTTTTTTTTTTTGTTTTTTTTTTTTTTTTTTTTTTGCAGATCAGAAACAACTAGACGAGAACAATAGAATCGGGAGCAGAGCGGCCAGTACTGGAGGCAGCCGAGCGGAGAGATGGGCCGAGTCGGCCGAACGGAGATGGCTGAGCGGGCCGAGCGGAGGGGCCGAACGGAGGAGCGGAGATCGGCGGAGGCGGCCGAACCGAGATGGTCGAGCAGAGATCGGAGGCGGCTGAGAGGATCGGAGAATCCGGAGATTAAATCGGGAGCACGGGCGAGCCAGAGGGCAGCCTCACGCGGGCGGGTGGAAGACGGAATCGGGCGGGGAATTCCTCACGCGGGGCGGGGGCGTCCTCACGCGGATGAATCGGGCGGGGAATTCCTCACGCGGGGCGGCGGCGTCCTCACGCGGGCCAGGGGCGGCGTCCTCACGCGGATGAATCGGGCGGGGAATTCCTCACGCGGGGCGGCGGCGTCCTCACGCGGGCCAGGGGCGGGCGGAAGCAGCAGAATCGGGCGACGGCAAGCAGTAGAGGCAGCGCAGGAACCGGGCGCCAGGGACGGAATCGGAGGAAGATCGGGACGGACGGCGACGGAACAAGCAACGTCGGCCGCGTCGGCAGGGGAATTTTAGAGGATCAACTTTTGCTCTGATACCATGTTAGGGCAATATGCTTGTTGTATTACCAGGGGGCCAAAGGCCACAATATATAGTACATGTACAGGTGCACATATGCAGAAAGCCCCCTAACATATGGGGAAACTACAATAGACAAATATATACATCTAACACTAGTCACCTCTATCGGTAATGAATGAGCACATGGATTGAGGTTTCCCCTTGTTCAAAAAAAAGATTGAGGTTTCCCCGGAGTCCGGCCATTGTCCTGTACACTAGCTACTTTACCAGGTATTGTTACGTTCCAATCAGTTCACTTATATTGGAACATATGAATCTTAGTGAATTTGACGAAACATTGTGGGACAAATCTTAGGGGAAAAATCGACCGCACAACCATGCACGGGAGGTCCCACGCGTGGAAGAGCATTTCTCAGTCTCCACGCAGAGTTGTTTTGGCAATTCAGATGGCACTGCCGAAAAGTTCTGTATTTCGATACGGAGGGAGCGTGTTATATTCAAGAAGAGGATGAGGAATTGATGCTTACTGAATATTACAATGTTCCAAAATGTAAGCCTTTTTAAAAAGCTATTTTAGCTAAAAGTATTATATTACCAAAACACAACTTACCATCGAGAATATGTTTATGATAATTTCTAGTGTTTAGCACTGTTCATAAATCCCGATCACCTAGATTGTTCTTTAGCTAGAGTTCAAATTTCATAAAATCTAAGTCACCTAAAATTGCAGTGTAGGTTAGTTTGCAGATTTAATAAAACATCAGTGTACCTTTTTATCAGTAAGTTAATTACATGCACAGGGAGGTATGATTCTGCTGGTCAGATGTTCACCCAATGGTTTAGTTTGGTGTTCCACTTAAAACTTTGCTCGGACGACATATTCACTGAAACATATATAATGCAGAACCAGTACTCGATCAATCAAAGAGAAAGAGATCAATTTTGTTCAAAGAGAACAAGAAAAAGAAAAATACAACTCAGACGCTCGCTGGATCCAGGTGCATTTCTTTTTTGAACAGGCAGGTCATTTCACCATCACCATTCATCAACAAGTAAAAGCAACTACCTTTCCTGATATTGGGGGGGGGGGGGGGGGGGGGACCCTAGATCCCGCCCGCCGCCCCTCCCCCTCCCCTCCCCTCCTCCCTCGCCGCTGCCAGAGGGCGCAGCCGGGCAAAGCCCGGTGGGCGCCGGCGGCGGCGAGGCCTTCTCGTCCTCTGCGCGGAAGGGTGGACGCGGGGGAGCCCTTCCCCGGCTAGAGCGTGGCGTTCCGTCGGGCGCCATGGCGTGACGGCGCTCGGGTCGGGCCCGGCCTGTGGCGGCGGCGTGACGGGCGGCGGGATGGTGGTGCGCGCCTGGACGGTCGTCGGCTTCAGCGGCTTTGGGCGGCGTGGGCCGGGGGCGGCGCGGGCGGCGGTCGACCGCCTCTGCAGTGGTAGGTGGAGGCGGCGCTGCGGTGGCTGGTGGCTCGACCTCTCTTCTGCGGAGGGAGGTGGGGAGGTCCTGGCGGCGAGCCGGGTGTCTTGGAGGTCGGCAGCGTGCTGCGCTGCTACGGGGTGGTCTCTGCGGGCTGGATCTGGGCCAGGCGGGCCCAGATCTGCCGGCGGCGACACCACATGCCTCCCGTCTTGGAGGTAGGCAACGTACTGCGCTGCTACGGGGTGCTCTCTGCGGGCTGGATCTGGGCCAGGCGGGCCCGGATCTACCGGCGGCGACGCCACATGCCTCCTAGGCGGCCTTGGACACGGTTTGGCGGTTATGTTGGCTCTGGGACCATGACGGCACATGCTGGTGTGTGGTGTGAATGGTGGTGGCGAGGCCCATGCGTGCGGGTGTGTTGGTGCGGGGCTGCCGGCGACGGCGAGACGGAGGCGACGGATGTCGTGAGCGTGTGGGCCAGATCAGGGCCAGGCGGGCCATGATCTGGCGGTGCTTTACGGAGCTTAAAGGCCCGAGCTTTGCGCGTCGGTATGTGTCTGTGTTCTCCATCGGCGTGTGGCCGTAGTGCCTTCCACCTTTGCACTTGGACCTCGCTGGGCGTCAATGCCACGGATCTTCGGGGAATTACGGATATGGGGTTCGGGAGAAATCCTTGCCTGGTTCTTCCGGCACCGATGCGGCGGCGCCTGTGGGTGTCGCCACTCCTTCTTGAAGGGCGTTGAGGATACCCCATCTCCATTCCTCCCCAAGTACCGGGGGAACCCCTAGGTCCATTTTGGTCCGGGCAGCAGTGTCGTATCGACGTCGCATTCCTTTTTGAAGGTGCTGCCTTGGTACTTGGTGATCCGGGGTGCTTGCTGCGTGGTGGGAAAATTCTGGAGGGTGCTACGGTTGAGGGGTGTTATCGTTGTGTCGATGTGCCGCTGGCTTCCTTTGTATCTTTTCCTTCTGTTGGGCATGTTTGTGTTGTTGCCCCAGCGTTTTTCTTTTGTTTGCTTGAACTGTTGTATGGTGTGGTTGCTATATTTATAAAGCGGGGCGAAAGCCTATTTCGAGGAAGCAACTACCTTTCAAATGCCATCGGCCGACATCTGCTCCAGCTTTAGTTGTTAGTTGTCAACCCGCGCCGGGCTAAACGGGAGTTCTCAATATACTGGACTGCAGTACCACTACATGCGAGTTCTGAATCCTGGGCTCCAACGCGCTTGTCACTTGTCAGGCTGCAGCGAAGCACATGAGAGAGGGTCGCGCTCGAAGGTCAGGCTCCCGGATGGGCAGCGGACCGGCACGGGGCGCCTCCATGTAGCTGATTAGGCACCAGATCAACAACCACAACGCCGCCGCTATCGGCCGCCGGTCGCCGCATCAACCATATGGGGCGCGCGAAGCCCCTCCCTCTCCTACGGGCCACCGAGGCAGAGGTCTGAAACTCTGAATCACCATCTCCGCTCGAGCGGCAGCTGAGCCGGCGGCATGGCGGCCACCTACACCGCCTAGGAGGCCCGCTTCGCAACTACTCGAAGAGGAGCACCTACCTTATCTAATCGGCGAGGAACTGCAGGGGTCGGAGAGGAACTTCTGGCGTGAGGTTCTCCTGGATTTCGACGAACCGGTCGGCGTAGGGCGGTGGCTCCACAGGCCGTAGATCCACAGGGTGGCGATGATCTCCATTGCGATTCAGCTGAGCATTGTTCAATGTTGTAGCCTCTGGCTCGTGGCCCAGTGAATCGTTGCCCGTAGGTGTATGGGAGGTAGCAGATACCAGTCCTACTCGAATTGCCACTTTGCCAGTTTGCGGGTCGACAGACGAAGGAACGATGGCCTATACTGTCACCGAGACTAACCGGCGATCTGATCTGCTTGAGATGACCTGCAAGGCTGCAACACACGAGCTCCTACGGTAGGGCGAAATCTCGTTAGACTCATCCGTCGGTTCTCCACGGGTGACCGGCCTCCCCGCAACTTGGCGATTCGAAGAGAGAGCCAGCAGGCGGAGGCACCCCGCAATGTCACCGGCCTGTCTGTCACCACCACCAATTGTGATAAAACTCGACAAGTCATAAGGGCATCTTCAATGTGGCGATCCAAATCGAACACGTTGGGCCGTTCGGTTTGGGCCGATCGGGTGGCCGCATGAACACGCGGACAGCCCCCGCGCCCGTATGTCCATTTGGGTCGCACGCTGCGCCCAACGCGGCGACCCATAAAGCCGCCATGTGGCTCGTCTTCTCTGGGCGGCCCTACGGCATGGCAGGCCTCGACGGAATAGCAATGGCGGGCGGGAGAACGCGCGGGAAAGTTCCGCGCGTACCGCGGCTCCCGCGCGCGCGAAAAGGCCCAGGGCGCGCGCTCGCGCCCAAGTTTCCCGCCAAGGCTGCCGGCTATAAAAGACGGCACGCGCGATTCCCGCGGACGGCGGAGGAGGAGCGGCAGGATGCGCGGTGGGTCGCCGCCGACGAGGTGATCCGCGTCGTGGCCGTGAAGGAGATATGCCCTAGAGGCAATAATAAAGTGGTTATTATTTATATCTTTATGTTTATGATAAATGTTTATATATCATGCTAGAATTGTATTAACCGAAACATTAGTACATGTGTGATATGTAGACAAACAAGAAGTCCCTAGTATGCCTCTTAAACTAGCTTGTTGATTAATGGATGATTAGTTTCATAATCATGAACATTGGATGTTATTAATAACAAGGTTATGTCATTGTGTGAATGATATAATGGACACACCCAATTAAGCGTAGCATAAGATCTCGTCATTAAGTTATTTGCTATAAGCTTTCGATACATAGTTACCTAGTCCTTATGACCATGAGATCATGTAAATCACTTATACCGGAAAGGTACTTTGATTACACCAAACACCACTGCGTAAATGGGTGGCTATAAAGGTGGGATTAAGTATCCGGAAAGTATGAGTTGAGGCATATGGATCAACAGTGGGATTTGTCCATCCCGATGACGGATAGATATACTCTGGGCCCTCTCGGTGAAATGTCGTCTAATGTCTTGCAAGCATATGAAAGAGTTCATAAGAGACCACATACCACGGTACGAGTAAAGAGTACTTGTCAGGAGACGAGGTTGAACAAGGTATAGAGTGATACCGAAGATCAAACCTCGGACAAGTAAAATATCGCGAGACAAAGGGAATTGGTAATATATGTGTATGGTTCATTCGATCACTAAAGTCATCGTTGAATATGTGGGAGCCATTATGGATCTCCAGATCCCGCTATTGGTTATTGGTCGGAGTGAATACTCAACCATGTCCGCATAGTTCTCGAACCGTAGGGTGACACACTTAAAGTTGGATGTTGAAATGGTAGTTCTTGAATTATGGAATGGAGTTCGAATATTTGTTCGGAGTCCCGGATGAGATCCCGGACATCACGAGGAGTTCCGGAATGGTCCGGAGAATAAGATTCATATATAGGATGTCATTTTATGTGAAATAAAATGTCGCGGAAGGTTCTATGGAAGGTTCTAGAAGGTTCTAGAAAAGTCCGGAAGAAACCACCAAGGAAGGTGGAGTCCACAAGGGACTCCACCTCCATGGCCGGCCAGCCCTAGTGGGGGTGGAGTCCCAAGTGGACTCCACCATAGGGGGCCGGCCACCCCCCACATGGGAGGTGGGAATCCCACCTTTGGGTGGGAGTCCTAGTTGGGCTAGGTTTGCCCCCTCCTATGGAAGGTTTTGGTTTCGGGTCTTATTCGAAGACTTGGACACCAACACTTGGGATCCACCTATATAATGAGGGGCCAAGGGAGGGGGCCGGCCACCCCAAGACCAGAAACTGGCCGCCCCCCTTGAGTGGCCGGCCACCCCCTCCCAAACCCTAGCTTTGCTCCTCCACTCCATATTGCCCGCGTAGCTTAGCGAAGCTCCGCCGGACTTCTACACCGCCACCGACACCACGCCGTCGTGCTCGTCGGATTCAAGAGGAGCTACTACTTCCGCTGCCCGCCGGAACGGGGAGGTGGACGTCGTCATCATCAACAACCGAACGTGTGACCGAGTACGGAGGTGCTGCCCGTTCGTGGCGCCGGAACCGATCGTGATCAAGATCTTCTACGCGCTTTTGCAAGCGGCAAGTGATCGTCTACCGCAGCAACAAGAGCCTCCTCTTGTAGGCTTTGGAATCTCTTCAAGGGTGAGACTCGATACCCTCTCGTTGCTACCGTCTTCTAGATTGCATCTTGGCTTGGATTGCGTGTTCGCGGTAGGAAAATTTTTGTTTTCTATGCAACGTTATCCAACAGTGGTATCAGAGCCGTATCTATGCATAGATGGTTGCACGAGTAGAACACAATGGTTTGTGGGCGTTGATGCTCTTGTTATCTTTAGTTTGAGTACTTTGCATCTTTGTGGCATAGTGGGATGAAGCGGCTCGGACTAACTTTACATGACCGCGTTCATGAGACTTGTTCCTCGTTTGACATGCAACTTGTATTGCATAAGAGGCTTTGCGGGTGTCTCGTCTCTCCTACTATAGTGAAGATTCAATTTACTCTTCTATTGAAAACATTAGTATCAACGTTGTGGTTCATGTTCGTAGGTAGATTAGATCTCTCTCGAAAACCCTAAACCACGTAAAATATGCAAACCAAATTAGAGACGTCTAACTTGTTTTTGCAGGGTTTGGTGATGTGATATGGCCATGATATGATGATGAATATGTATGAGATGATCATTATTGTATTGTGGCAACCGGCAGGAGCCTTATGGTTGTCTTTAATTTTCATGTTGAGTAGTATTTCAAAGTAGTTGTTATAGTTGCTACATGAGGTGAACAACCATGAAGACGGCGCCATGAACCTTGACGCTACACCGACGATGATGGAGATCATGCCCGAAGATGATGGAGATCATATCCGTGCTTTGGAGATGAAGATCAAAGGCGCAAAGACAAAAGGGCCATATCATATCACATATGAACTGCATGTGATGTTAATCCTTTTATGCATCTTATTTTGCTTAGATCGCGACGGTAGCATTATAAGATGATCCCTCACATTAATATCAAGATAATAAAGTGTTCTTCCCTCGTATGCACCGTTGCATTGTTCGACGTTTTGAAGCATCTCGTGATGATCGGGTGTGATAAACTTGACATACAACGGGTGTAAGCCATGTTGCACACGCGGAATACTTGGGTTTGCTTGACGAGCCTAGCATGTACAGACATGGCCTCGGGACAACGGAAACCGAAAGGTTGAACACGAGTCATATGGATGATATGATCAACATGTTGATGTTCACCATTGAAGCTACATCATCTCACGTGATGATCGGTTTTGGTGTAGTGGATTTGGATCGTGTACCACTTAACAACTATGAGGGATGTTGTATTAAGTGGGAGTTCATTAGTAATTAGATTAAAACATGAACTAATTATCATAAACATAGTCTGAGTAGTATTTTGAATTAATTTTGTAGTATTGGCATCCGTTTACTACTATGCGCTAGTCTTGTTATTGAGATAGAAATACTGTTAAAATCTGACAAGAAACTTTACGGATTGGTACCGTATTGTTAAAGAATCAAGAATTGATTAAGTCCTATTGCAAACTTTTAGTAAACCTCACATTGTTGATTCAAAGAGCTATGGTTTCAATTAGTACCTAAAGTTATCTTGTCTCCATGAAACTTGAAAGTTCAAATATGTTTGAAAAATAAGGAGCTGAAAATTTAGTTTTCGTAAATAATCAAGGTATGAGATATATGTGATATCTAAGACCTTATTGCAAGATGATAGAATATAATTTGGTGAGACTACATAAACTCATAAGTTTTATGGGAATGTATGAAGGTTGAAGACGCAAGACGTCACAATCCTCCAGACTATTGGGGCACTAATGATATTCGCATATCCATGAAGTTATCATCCTTAGTATGCACCGTTGCTAAGACTCGTCGTTTCGAAGCATCACGTGATGATCGGGTGTTATAGATTCTACGTGTGCTTACAATGGGTGCAAGCCTGATTTGCACATGCGAATACTAAGGTTAAACTTTATGAGCCTAGCATGTACAGACATGGTCTCAAAAAGTTGTCATGAATTGATGGATAAAATTATGAGTGAAATTGTTCATCATAGTTACTAATATGTGAAATCTAGAACACTTGTCATATGATGATCAACTTCAAAGTAAGAACCTCAAGGTTATTGGTATTTGACCAACAAACCTAGAAGTTATTGATGTTGAAATATTTTTCTGAATAATGAGGAAAGCTAAAAGAGAAACTGCAAAAGATATTTTGGCAACGAAAAGAAAAGACTAGAAAGTCTAGCTCAGGTGTATATAAATGATATACATGTTATGGTTGTATTCCTAGTTAAGTCACACAATGAAATTCTTGGGTATTAATACCATATTGGTTGGTATGAAGTGTCATACAAAACAACGCAATTCAAGAATACAATGGCCTAAGTGACTGACAAGGAATATGATAAGAATGTTCGCCTGGAACAAAAATAAAGTGTTATTATGTTCGTCGTTGGCATTCTATCTAGCCCTTAGAATTTATAATAAAGAGCTTAATAAATTGTTATTTTGCTCTGGTCAAATGAAAACAATGAGTTGTTCAAATTATGACATTACTCCATGTATGATGGATAAGTTATTATAAATCTTAAATGGTGAAACACACATACATAACACTGACGCTAAAAATGCCATAAGGCAAATGATTTGAATTCCACTTATTTGTGGAACCGCAATTTAGGTCATGTTAGAAAGGATCGCATGAAGGAACTCCATGCAAATGGATTTTTGGAGTCATTCGATTTGTTGAATCGTTTGGCACTTGCAAAATCTTTTCTAAAAGGTAATGACTGAAATACCGTTCATAGGCCGAAGAGTTGAACGGGCAACTAACTTAGTGAAAACATACATAATGATATATGTGGTTCATCGGGCATAGTTGTGTGCGGAAGATTCTTCTACTTCATGAAAAACTTTCAAACAATGAATTGAGTATATATGTGGATATATTCAATAAGGAAAAGTTTGAAACATTTGAATAGGATTCAAATAAATTTCAGCATGAAGTGGAAATCATCGTAATAAAAATCAAATATCTATGATTGGATCATGGTGGAAATATTTGAATTACGAGTTTTAGCGAACATCTAAGAGAGTCATGAAATTGTTCTACAACTTACGTTTCTTGGAGTATCATAGTGATGATGAAGTATCCAAGAGATATATCCAAACTTTGTTGGATCAATGATGAGATAAAATATTGATGCCATTATATTTTTGTGGATTATGCTTTAGTGACTACCGCTTTTACACTCGAATAGAGCATCATCATGATCCGTTGAAATGACACCATACAAGTTATGGCATGGGTATAAACCCTAATAGTCAACCAAAATCGGATGAATGTCTTTGTTGGTTATCCCAGAGATTTAATTGGGAATTCTTCCCACGAGACAAAGACAAAAGTGTTTGTCAATGTTTCTTATTTCCGAAAAAAATTGTTTCGAGTGAAGTATTTGAGTGGGAGGACAATATAATTTGATAAGGTTTATAAACCTGAGCATAATGATCAGAGTAGCGCAGCATCGGAATTGGTTTCGGAAGCGGCCACGACGATCATGGCTCTCATGACTACAAAATGTTTTAGCCATGGAGATCGAAGTACATATTGAACCTTGTAGGTATGGTTTACTTTGTGATCAAATAAATGATTTGTGGACAAAGGATTGATTTTGATCAATGATAAACCAACTACAAAACAAAGAAGTTATGATGGGCCCTGACTCCGTTAAAATGGCCATACGCCATGAAATCCAAAATAGATGAATACTTTTTGAAAGAAAATAGATCTATAAAATTGATGGACTTGGATGAAATATCCTTGAAGAAGCTTAACTTGTCGAAAAGTTGTTTACGACAAAGTTCAAAGAGTTGACTACGACAAGATTAGATCTTCCGTAGCAATGCTTAAAGTCTATATGGATTATTCTAGTAATCACTACATATTTCCTTTATGAGATATGTTAGTAGGATGGCAAAATACATTACTTATCGAAGTGTGTATTAAAAGGTGTATACAAGATACAACCAAGAGTTTTGCTCGATCCGTGGAATACTAGATAGGTATACAAACTTCAATTTGATGAAGTAAGTATAGCGGAGTTTGAATCTTCACTAGATGAAATAGTCAAAGAGTTTTTGATTTCATCAGAAACAATGAAGAGGCTTGCATTTGCAAGAAATTAAGTGGGAGCGCTAAGACACATTTATAATACTTTATGTAGGTGACATATAGTTGGTTATAAATGATGTAATTATATACTTGATTAAAAAGGTTTCATTGAGAATTAACTTCAATGAAAGGATATGGACTCGAAACAAATTTAGTGTCAAGATCTATGAAGATAGATTGAAACACATAAATAAGTTTAAGTCAAAGTACATATGATGGATATTGAAGAAGTTCAATATAGAAATATTAAGAAAATGTTCTTGTCATGTGAAGGTTTAACAAGACTTGAGTGTATCTGACACTCAATGAGTAAAAACACATGAGTGATTATAGATCACGAATAATATGTACACAATCAGATATCATGTGCTATAAAGTGTTATGAGCATATACCGGAATGATTCATATGATGATCATTGGACGACGAGTAAGAATATCCTTGAGTACTTTAGAAGAACTAAGGATATATATATATATATTTTTATATGAAGAAATGACAAACAAATCGCCGTAAGGTGTTACACCGATATTGGTTTTGTCACATATAAAATATAATCTCAAATTAGACAAAGTGTTGTTTAAAAGGTAGCACAATGAGCTAGAAGTTGTCTATGCTAGATTTAGAAGAGTTCTAAATATTGTGACGGATTCTACAAAAGAAGGCAGAGTATGTCATTGTTTTGACAATGACAAAGGATGTTAAGTCAAGAGGTTCTTTGAGAACTTGGTGTAGTTCCGACGAGTCGAAATTTGAAGCTATATTGTGTGTGACAATATAAGTGACATATTTCAGACAAGCGGAATTAAGGTTCCACCGAAGATCAAACATATATAATGCCAACTCATTTGGAAATGAGTGATGCGTTGAGACGCAAATGAATTACAAAATACATACGTTTCGAGCGTGTCGGATCCGATGACTAAAAACCTCTCCCGTGAGCAATACATGATAAAGCACCGGAAGGCCAAGGTGTTATATCTTTACAAATGTAAACTAGATTATTGACTCTAGTGCAAGTGGGAGATCGAAGGAGATATGCCCTAGAGGCAATAATAAAGTGGTTATTATTTATATCTTTATGTTTATGATAAATGTTTATATATCATGCTAGAATTGTATTAACCGAAACATTAGTACATGTGTGATATGTAGACAAACAAGAAGTCCCTAGTATGCCTCTTAAACTAGCTTGTTGATTAATGGATGATTAGTTTCATAATCATGAACATTGGATGTTATTAATAACAAGGTTATGTCATTGTGTGAATGATATAATGGACACACCCAATTAAGCGTAGCATAAGATCTCGTCATTAAGTTATTTGCTATAAGCTTTCGATACATAGTTACCTAGTCCTTATGACCATGAGATCATGTAAATCACTTATACCGGAAAGGTACTTTGATTACACCAAACACCACCGCGTAAATGGGTGGCTATAAAGGTGGGATTAAGTATCCGGAAAGTATGAGTTGAGGCATATGGATCAACAATGGGATTTGTCCATCCCGATGACCGGATAGATATACTCCGGGCCCTCTCGGTGAAATGTCGTCTAATGTCTTGCAAGCATATGAAAGAGTTCATAAGAGACCACATACCACGGTACGAGTAAAGAGTACTTGTCGGAGACGAGGTTGAACAAGGTATAGAGTGATACCGAAGATCAAACCTCGGACAAGTAAAATATCGCGAGACAAAGGGAATTGGTAATATATGTGTATGGTTCATTCGATCACTAAAGTCATCGTTGAATATGTGGGAGCCATTATGGATCTCCAGATCCCGCTATTGGTTATTGGTCGGAGTGAATACTCAACCATGTCCGCATAGTTCTCGAACCGTAGGGTGACACACTTAAAGTTGGATGTTGAAATGGTAGTTCTTGAATTATGGAATGGAGTTCGAATATTTGTTCGGAGTCCCGGATGAGATCCCGGACATCACGAGGAGTTCCGGAATGGTCCGGAGAATAAGATTCATATATAGGATGTCATTTTATGTGAAATAAAATGTCGCGGAAGGTTCTATGGAAGGTTCTAGAAGGTTCTAGAAAAGTCCGGAAGAAACCACCAAGGAAGGTGGAGTCCACAAGGGACTCCACCTCCATGGCCGGCCAGCCCTAGTGGGGGTGGAGTCCCAAGTGGACTCCACCATAGGGGGCCGGCCACCCCCCACATGGGAGGTGGGAATCCCACCTTTGGGTGGGAGTCCTAGTTGGGCTAGGTTTGCCCCCTCCTATGGAAGGTTTTGGTTTCGGGTCTTATTCGAAGACTTGGACACCAACACTTGGGATCCACCTATATAATGAGGGGCCAAGGGAGGGGGCCGGCCACCCCAAGACCGAAACCGGCCGCCCCCTTGAGTGGCCGGCCACCCCCTCCCAAACCCTAGCTTTGCTCCTCCACTCCATATTGCCCGCGTAGCTTAGCGAAGCTCCGCCGGACTTCTACACCGCCACCGACACCACGCCGTCGTGCTGTCGGATTCAAGAGGAGCTACTACTTCCGCTGCCCGCTGGAACGGGGAGGTGGACGTCGTCATCATCAACAACCGAACGTGTGACCGAGTACGGAGGTGCTGCCCGTTCGTGGCGCCGGAACCGATCGTGATCAAGATCTTCTACGCGCTTTTGCAAGCGGCAAGTGATCGTCTACCGCAGCAACAAGAGCCTCCTCTTGTAGGCTTTGGAATCTCTTCAAGGGTGAGACTCGATACCCTCTCGTTGCTACCGTCTTCTAGATTGCATCTTGGCTTGGATTGCGTGTTCGCGGTAGGAAAATTTTTGTTTTCTATGCAACGTTATCCAACAGGCCGAGGGGGCGGCGAAGGAGGAAGAGGATGCGGAGCAGATGGAGGGGGACGTGGGTGGTGGGTACGAGGCCGCCGACGGCTGGTACGAGGCCGCGGAGGAGGTGCCCGACCCCACCGCCGAGGAGGAGGCGGAAGCCATCCACCACGCCGATGAGGAAGAGGAGCGCACCCGCGCCCATGCTGCGAGGACAGACAGGAGGAGGGTGGACGCGGAGGAACGCCGGAGAAAGGCCGCTGTCGGGCCACCCAGCTGGTAAGGTGGAGTGGAATCCTCACGCGTAGAGGCCACCCGCTTCGAGTGAAATCCACGGCCGTGGCGACGAGTCGACGGAAATTTTAATGAAAAATGGTGTTACGTCCCTATGACCCGCGGGCCAGGGGAGAACGCGGGCGCCAGCGCTCGGCGTGACGGCGTCCCCGACCACGCAAACGAAACCCAGATTTGCGTCGGATTTGGGTTGTCCCGGACGGCGCGGCTGACATAGGCATCCCCAATGGGCCTGCCAAAGATAGTACCCGGTTTATTGAAGGCCCACGACCCGAAGTATAAGAAGAATTCGGAAGCCCAACTTGATAGTTAAGGAAAGCTAGAGTTGTATTAGGAGAGAACATTTGTAATATTACGGGAGGAGTTAGAAACCTTCCCGGACTCTGTAACTTGTACATCACGAATCCCTCGGCTCCACCTCCTATATAAGGGGGAGTCGAGGGACAAAGAAAGCATCGATTCATTGTCTCACAAACCCTAGTTTTCATATCGTCGAGCACTTTTCGGCTGAAACCTTCGAGATCTACTTGCCCTCTACTTCTAACTAAACCCTAGTCTACAACCCGTAGGTATTGACAAGTCAATCCCTTGTCAATTGGCGCCGTCTGTGGGAATTAGAGGCGTCAAGGATCTGATCTCGATGGCACGTTCAAGATCGTCGACTTCAACAACAGCAAACAACGTGATGGATCGAGGTAAACAGATCGCAACTGGTCCTGTCGATTTTGTTCCTCACCCGCCCTCCCGTTTGGATGCATATGTGTATCTGGAGGAGCCTATGGAGATGACGTTCGGAAGGTTCCACTTTCGTGTCGAGAAGGAGGGAGCGTATCATCTCGAAATTCCGGTCTCGTCGGGATTATCGGCGGTCGATTCCGATTTTTCAAGCTCAACATCGTCAATCGAGTCAGGCGAAGAGGAGACTTCATCGCCACGCTTCATCAGCACCAGGGCAAGTGAAAAGCTCGCCAAAATCTTCAGCGACATGTCCTTCGAGTCATCTGCGGACTCAGATATAAGCGATGACTCGAATAGCTTCGACAGCCTCAACTTCATCGATAGATCCACTACCATTGGCAAGGTCTTCACCAATCTCTATGATGGTGTCACCAAACCCAACATGGTTCAGTATCCAAAATATCATCAGATCTATGCAATCGGAGATCCGAGTCGCCCACAAGAGGAGACATCAGAGAACTTCGACGAGGCAGGGAATCCATATGTCGATCCTGCGGATCTCACGAGAGGTCTTGGAACAAAATATATCAGACCCGGGACACGAGAGATGGTGCGATTTCCGCAAGAAGTGTGGGATCGAGTCGCAAGAGCTATTAATGGTACAGAGCCAATGACTGTAACGGCGCCACCTGAGGAGTTACAAGCATACCAATATAGACTTGCACGTACCAGGCGGGAGCTCGAGAAGCAGAAAATTGAGTTGGATAGAAGGCAGGAAGCAGCCTCTGCATCAAGCAGGCGAAGGGCGGAGTTAAGTCGACATTCAGGAACTTCGGGAGACAGCCACAGGGAAGCCCGGAACAGAGCAAGATCAAGGTTGCAAAACATACCTGAGGGAGAACGAGAGCACTTGGTTCAAAACCTCGACATGTCTTTTATGTCGATAGACACGAGAGGGAACATTATCCCCAAGACACCAGAAGCTGGGTCTATGGCGACACATGCCTTTATCCTTGCATCCAGGCCACCTCCCGGAGATCCAAGAGAGGCATTGTACAACATGGCGATGGCAGGAGTCGGGGCCATGGGAACGGCGTTTGCAGCAATAACTCCCGACGGAACAGCAAGGCAAAATAGTCCACGGCCTGCGGCAGCAGCACCAGTTCCCGAGAGAACAAGCGGAGCAAGAGACACAGCAGCGCAAGCAAGGGTGGACAGAGCACGACGAAATAGAAGGGAACATCGGCACTCCCCAGATCTAGATGATGAGGATATGTGCGGGCTGCTGTGCTTCACAAGGAGGGTCCGAAAAACTCGAGTCCCTTCGGGGTTCAAATTGCCTGATAACTTCAAAAAATTCGACGGCCTGCAAGATCCAGAGGATTGGCTAGTTGATTACCTCGAGACGGTAAAGCTGACAGGAGGAACCAGAGCAACAGCTATGCAGAGCATCCAGGTACATTTAAGTGGAGCAGCACGATCTTGGATAAAAAAGCTTCCTCCAGGATCTATCGACAACTGGGATAGCTTCGAGGACGTGTTCGTCAAGAATTTCCGTTCCACTTGCAAAAAACTTGCATCACTAGAGGAACTGAGGGCATGTCGACAAAATCCAGACGAATCAATGAGGAAGTACATCCAAAGGTGGAATATCATTAAAAACTCGGCAGAAAATATATCTGACGAGAGAGCGATAGATGCGTTTGTCGCAGGAATCAGGCGGGGAGATTTTGTCGAGGACTTGGGGAGAACTAACCCAAAAATAGTATCCGCATTGATGGAGATAGCAAACAGATGGGCAGATGGAGAAGATGCTGTTCACAACAAACGGCATAGGTCACCAGAGGAAGACCGCGGTCGAAATTATCAAAATAGGCGATGATTTCCTCGTCAGTACTCGAGCTATGATGCTCCTGGACAAATTTCGGCTGGCTTTCGAGCAAGCGCCGGAGGAAACAATAGAGATGACTATCAGAGGAGCAACGAGCAGCGAGGCGATAATAGAGATGACTCCCAAAACAACAGGCAAAATACTGGGCCAAGGTTCCAGAGACCTTTTGTGTCCCCCGAGGAGATGATGAACGGGCCGTGCAGATGCATTTTTATCTCGACAACAATGGAAAGAGACAGTCAGGACACTTGCAAAAGGATTGCCGAAATTTTCAGGCAATGTTAAGGTGGGCAGGGCACGCCAATGCCCAGGCAGCACATAGAAACCCTCAAGGACCTAGGAGTGAGATCCACTTGCCACCTCCTCCCGTAATTACGGACGAAAATCGGCACCAGCTCAGAATAGCGGCAGCACCTGCACCACCACCTTATGTTGATCCCAATTCCAACGGAGCGGTCTCGATGATTCAGAAAGGCATGCCATCCAATAGAGCTCAGAAAGTAATCTCGCGATAGGTGTTCATGGCAGAGAAGATGCCTCCACCAACGGTTGAGTACCTTAATTGGTCAGGGCAAGACATTGGCTTCACAATAGCGGATCATCCACAGCATGTTCCTCGACCAGGGCGGTCAGCACTTATCTTACCAGCAGTAATTGCAGGATTCGACGTATCTCGAGTGTTCATAGATGGAGGCAGCAGTTTAAACCTTATGTATGCAGATACACTAAGGAAGATGAACATATCTCTAGCAAATCTGAAACCAACTGACACACGTTTCCACGGCATCACACTGGAGAAGCCAAGTTATCCATTGGGGAAGATCAATCTCGACGTCCAGTTTGGGACCCGAGAAAACTACAGAATAGAGAGGCTGGAATTTGAAGTCGTGGATTTCCCATCACAGTATCACGCTTTGTTGGGACGACCAGCATATGCCAGGTTTATGGCGGTACCACATTATACGTACCTGTTATGGAGGATGCCTGGACCTAAGGGACCAATCACAATCAAAGGAAGCTTCGCGCTAGCCGATAAGTGTGACAAGGATTTTCATCGACTATCAGAAACCTTCGGGATGCAAGCAGAGTACATGGCGTCAAGGATCACAACTGATTATGATGTGCTGCCAGATGTAGGAAGGCCCAACAAAGAATCAACCTTTAACACTGAGAAAAATTCTAAGGAGGTGCAGATTCACCCGACAGATCCAAAAAAGATGACGTCCATTGCGACAGACATGGACCTCGCATAGGAAAGCGCGCTCGTCGAGTTCCTCCGTGAGCACTGGAAAATCTTCGCATGGTGTCCAGCTGACATGCCAGGAGTACCCAGGGAACTTGCCGAGCACCACCTAAACTTGGATCCACTAGCGAGACCAATAAAACAACCTTTGCGTCATTTTTCGGAGCCAAACCGCAAAGCTATGCTGTCAGA
Organism: Lolium rigidum; assembly: GCF_022539505.1. Lineage (NCBI taxonomy): Eukaryota > Viridiplantae > Streptophyta > Magnoliopsida > Poales > Poaceae > Lolium > Lolium rigidum. The sequence continues at coordinate 28,756,366 of NC_061512.1, forward strand.
GATTGATCGACTGAGAGAAGCTGGTTTCATTAAGGAGCTGCATACAGAGGCCACCGGGGTCACAAACCCGGTATTGGTCCCGAAGAAAAACACTAAAGTCCTTCGCATGTGTGTCGACTTTACGTGTCTCAACAAACACTGTCCAAAGGATCACTTTCCCCTCCCAAGGATCGATCAAATTATCGACTCCACGGCAGGATGTGAACGTCTTTCCTTCTTGGATGCATATTCTGGTTATAACCAGATCAGATTGAATGAAGAAGACGAGGTCAAAACAGCGTTCATCACACCCTATGGCGTGTTTTGCTATAGAACAATGCCTTTTGGTCTGAAAAACGTGGGAGCAACATACCAGAGGATGATGCAGAAGTGCTTAGCAACACAGATCGGGAAAAACATACAAGTCTACATTGATGATGTCTTGATAACTTCAAAAAAGGGGACAACGCTAATCGAGGACCTGAAGGAAACTTCCGACAACCTCGACAAGTTTTGCCTCAAGTTGAACCCAACAAAGTGTTCTTTCGGCGTCCCTGCAGGAGAACTTCTTGGGTTCCTAGTCTCAGCGAGAGGGATTGAAGCTAATCCCGAAAAAATCCAAGCTATCGTAACAATGAGGAAGCCAACAAAGTTGAAAGAAATACAGCAGCTAACTGGGCGAGTCACAGCTTTAAGCAGATTTGTCGCCAGGCTAGGAGAAAAGGCGTTACCGTTCTACGCTTTAATCAAGCAAGGGGAGAAATTCCAGTGGAACGAAGAGGCACATAGAGCCTTCGAGGATTTAAAGCGCACAATTTCGACACCACCAATCTTGGTGGCGCCAAGGGAGAAAGAACCTCTCCTGTTATACATTGCAGCCACACCTCAGGTGGTCAGCACGGCGCTAGTCGTCGAAAGAGAAGAAGAAGGAAAACTCCATGGAGTGCAAAGGCCAGTATATTTTATCAGTGAAGTTTTATCGCCTTCAAAACAGCGGTACCCGCAGTACCAGAAGTTAGCATATGGAGTGTTCACAACAGCAAGAAAATTGCGCCACTATTTTTCGGCACACCCGATAATAGTGGTCAATGAAGCACCTCTGTCAAATATACTGAACAATCCAGAAGCTACAGGACGTGTCTCCCTTTGGGGAATAGAACTTTCTCCTCGGGACATCACGTATGAAAAAAGAAAAGCAATAATGTCGCAAATTCTTCCAGATTTCATCGCAGAGTGGATGGAGCTGCAAAATACAGGACCCCCAGATTTATCGAGAACTTGGACTATGAATTTTGACGGGTCCAAAAGGGTAGAAGGAGCTGGTGTAGGTGTGATACTTATATCACCTGAAGGCGACAAACTGAAGTATGTCTTACGGATGACGTTCCCAAACGCATCTAACAATGAAGCAGAATATGAAGCTCTCACACACGAGATGAAGATGGCGAAAGCTTGTGGTGCAACCCGATTAAAAATCTTTGGCGACTCACAGTTGGTAGCTCAACAGGTCATGAACCAACGTGATGCAGTCAATGGCAGCATGGTGGCATACAAGGAAGTGTACAACGAGCTCGAGAAGTTATTTGATGGATGCGAAGTAAATCACATTAGCAGGTTGAGCAACGATGAAGCCGATGTTCTCGCAAACATCGGGTCGCAGTGCCTTGCAATTCCACCAGGAGTGTTTTGGGAAGAAATAACCGAGAGATCCACCAAACCAAAGAAGGCGCAGAAGAAGGAAAAGGAGGAGAAAACTTCGACGGCTCTCAAAGAAGCACCAGAAGAAGAAGAGGACCAGGAGCTGGTAATGATGGTGGAAGTCCCATGGATGCAAGCGTACATATCATATATCTTAAGGAAAGAAATACCCGATGATCCAGTTGAAGCAAGGCGAGTTATTCGACGATCCAAAGCCATTACAGTGGTCAAAGGGGAGTTATATAAGCGTAGTATTTCGGGCGTGCTACAAAGGTGCGTCACACCCGAAGAAGGAAGGATAATCTTAAAGGATGTACACGAGGGAATATGTGGTCATCACGCGAGCAGTCGAGCTATTGCGGCCAAGGTTTTTCGGGCTGGATTTTACTGGTTGACAGCAATCGAGGATGCGAAGGAGATAGTAAAAACCTGCGATGCGTGCCAGAGATTCGCCGCAAAACCCCACTCTCCAGCAGCAGAGCTGATGCCAATACCATTGTCTTGGCCCTTTGCCCAATGGGGTCTTGATATGGTGAGAAAATTACACAAGGCCTCGCCAGGAGGATACGAGTATATGCTTGTTGCTATCGACAAATTCACCAAGTGATAGAAGCAAAGCCGATAAATTCACCAGATGCAGCGTCAGCAATAAAATTCGTGAAGAGCATTGTTTTTCGATTTGGAGTACCCCATAGCATCGTCACAGACAATGGCAGTAACTTCACGTCCAAGGAATTCAAGGCATACTGCGCAGAAGTAGGCATCAAATTGCACTTCGCGTCAGTTGGGCACCTGCAAACCAATGGTCAAGTCGAGAAAGCCAATGGTATCATCTGCAACGGTATTAAGAAGCACCTGCTAGGACCGCTTGAAAAGGCTCGACATACCTGGCCAGAAGAGTTGCCAAGTGTTTTGTGGAGTATTCGAACAACACCAAATACGGCGACACAAGAAACTCCGTTCTTTCTAGTCCATGGAGCTGAGGCAGTACTACCGATCGAAATAGAGCATGATTCCCCAAGAGTCACAGAGTATGATGAAGAAACTTCAAGAAGAGCTTTAGAGGACGATGTAGATGCACTCGATGAAGCTCGAGACGAAGTACTATCACGGGTCACCAAGTACCAGCAAGACCTGAAAAATTACCACAGTCGACGACTGCGGCCAAGATCCTTTCAGGTCGGAGATTTAGTCCTACGGCTCAATCAGCAGAGTACTGAAAAACTCGAGTCGCCATGGCTGGGCCCTTACATCGTCACAGAAGTAATCGAAGGAGGAGCATACAGGATCAAGGACAAGAAGACAGGGGTTCCAGAGAAAAATCCCTGGAACGTGGTGCAACTCAGGCGGTTCTACGCTTAGAGTTGAAATATAGTCATCCTTTGTAAAATACAATGTAATGAAACGCCCGCGAGTTTTCAGACGCACTCTTTTCCTTTTCAGGGCACCGAGTAGGGCTGGAAAGGTTTTTAATGAGGCGGGCTCGCGGTGCTGCAATATAGTAAAAGATATTGGTGATATACATCTTTTTCGTCGACAAGCTCGGGGGCTCATAACCCACGACAGCAAAATATATATATTCTCGCAAAACAGTAAATTTATCGAGACGAAAAAACAGTATAAGCTCCGGCCAATGGCTCGGGGGCTTCGCAATATAGATTATACTTCACAATATAGACAACTTCATTAATACAAAGAATTCGACAAAAAATATAGACATGATTTTTCGTAATATAGTACAACTCAGTCAATGCCTAGTATACTATCTATGGATAGACCTTTGTTATTTGCAGCAGTCGTCGTATGATCAGCATAGCTCCCCTTGGAAAAAAATTCAGAATCCATCCGAAGAAGTTCGTCCATCATTTCTTCGGCCACAGGAGTCACAACGTCATTGATTTTATCGATGTTACTTTTTCGCTTCGATTGCTTGGCCAGCCATTTGGAGACAATCATCGTCAGATCTAATTTTGGATGACAGATCTGTATCATGATCATGGCGAATCTTGCTCCAGCAGTCAACTGAGCTCGTACAAAGTTATGAATACGAGGGGCATCCCGAAACTTTTCCATTAAACCAAGAAGAGTGTCGGGAGCCTCATCCCGAGGAAACATCGTCTTGTAAACAAGGGACAATGTTCTAGTGCAGAAATCAAGCAACTCGCGAACCTGACAGGCGCGGTCTTGAAACCTGACAATCTGTCGGGTCCGCTCTGGAGTGGCCCAGAATAGAGAACCGTGGTCAAGAGAAAGGTTAACGAGAAGATTTGTCCTTACGTTTACCCTTTCATCTTCAGCAGCAGCGTCGAGAAAGGAACCTATTTGGCGACGGCACGAGAAATTCAAAAAAGGATACAACAGAAAGATAGAAGAAGTTCTGGGTTGAAAAAGCATACCTGACATATCCACACTGGCTTCATTCATCGGTTCGAGCATACTATTCTCTCGAGTGGTTGCCTTTTCAGCTTCAGAAACGGCAGCTTCTTTGGCAGCTATGGCTTCTCGAGCTTGTTGAAGGGCATTTTTCTCTTTTCCGGATGCCTTGCGGGATTGCTCCATCATCACAAGTGTTTGCTTCTTCGCACGCTGAAGTTGCTGACGAAGTTCATTCAAGTCTTGCGATAAAGTTTTACTCGAGGAATCTTCATCAAGGTCACTACTCACCAGTGCTTTCTTCGAGCGAGAAGAAGTAGGCAAAACATCGGAAGGAGCAGGAGTTGGAGTATAGTTATCGAACGTCAACTGAAAGAAAAGGCTCGACATCAATCATCAAGCAAGATAGAATTCCATTGATTTTTGGAGTACTTAGAAGATATTACAATGGAGAAAGCCCTAACAAACTAGTGTGGTAGGCGTCGCCAAAGCTACTTTGGCGACAACATCAAAAGAAACAAGAAAAGAAAGAAAGGGTGGTCTACTTGACCTCCGGCTTGGATGCGCTTGGAGCAGGAGTTGGTTTCACGCCAAGATAGGCAAGGATTGGTTTTGAGGAAGGTTTTGCAGCTCTAATGAGAGATTGCCACTTCTTCGTTTCCATCTGCCCTATGTCGCCAACCTTGGTCCAGTTGACATTTTGCTGGCTATCAGCAATCAGCGTGATGGTGCCCTCTACGCCAACCTTCAGGCCTTCTTGGTGAAGTTTGAGCCCAAGATCTTCCGGCACGTTGAAGCTTTTGGCAAGAGCAACAAAAGTGTTGAGCTCCTCTTTCTTCGGGAAGAAGTAGGGGAAAAGCTTCGACAGACCTGCCTCAGCATCAGCAAGGCCTTCGCGTGCTTCATCCCCATGGATTTCAAGAAGGGTCAGCGCGTCGAGAAGCTCGTCGCCTTCAGGACCGTCCACTTCGTATTCTTGATGAGTTCTCCCTAAAAATAAGCAAAGGGTAGTACGTCAATAAGGAATGCTCGGAAAATGTGAAGTAACCCGAGGATATGCACAAGGATTTGAGCACTTACTAACAAAACGTCGACTCTGTGCCTCCAAACGACTGAGGATCTTTTCCTCTCGAGCAGCTTGCTCAGCTATTTTGTCGCTCAAAGCAGTTTCTGCGTCGTGAAGCCTCTTCCGAAGATCTTCAACACCAGCAGCATCTGCCTTGGCCTTTTCAGCATTTGCCTTGGCCTTTTTAGCATCTGATTCAGCCTTGTTACGAGCCTTTTCACTTTGCTCCAATTTTTGAGCAAGTGCATCGGCACGCTTATTGGCTTCCGCAAGTTTTTCTGCCCAAATAATAGAAAACCAGTTAAAATCACGACAAGAAAGGAGTGAGAAGTCATGGGCCAGGAGAAGCAGAAAAATATTACCTTCAGCTTTGCTAGCATATTCACGGTACCCGGCGAATTGGGCACCGAAGCGGATGAATTCCTTAATCAAAGGTTGGTAAAAGAAAGATAGAGAAAGAAGGCATCAGTATAGTCAAAAGCTCGACAGCGCAAAGCAAAAAAGAAGCAAACAATGAAAAAAGTCGATAGCATCGGAAAGTACTTAGGAACTTACATCATCCAGAAGAAGAGTCGTGGAGCCACCCAATTGTAAGGCAGGCTCCGTGACTGATTCAACCCTCGCCCTTTTTGGTGAAGGGATAAGGGGGCTTGAAGGAGGAGTCGCCTGATCGGTGTTTTGTTGAGGAGGCGACGATTCTTCTCCTTCAACTTGCACTTCAGACACAACTAAAGTACGCGACGTACTCGTTCGAGCAGTCGCGTCAATAGCTTGCGCCTCTTCCTCGTCACCACTGCAGTAAAATGGTGACAGTATAAGAAGCAATATAGAGAAAAAATGTCAAGAGCAAAACAGTAAGAAGCAAGGGATAACTTACGAGTTGATGAGGGCATCATCGTATGGGTTGAAAGCTGCCTTCTTATCTGAAGGACCAGCTTCTTTGGCTTTGGAGGTGCCGGAATCTTCGACTTCATCCCTCTTCCTCTTGTTCCTTGAAGAAACAACAGGAGGAAGGGAGTGTGTTGAAGCGGTGGCCTCAGACTCAGCGTCTTTCTCAGAAGAAGCCGCAGATTTGAGAAAACCCACGACTTCACTTTCAGGACGCGAGGTGCCTTGTTTGTCATCATCGACAACAGTACGCTCTTCAACTTCTCCACCCTCAGGAAGAGGAGGAAGAGAAGCGAGGACAGGGTGGTTCTGAGAAAAAAGTGTCGATAAAAAAGAAGTTATGCAAAAGAAGCTAGCAAGACAGTGGTCGATGAAATAGTAAAATTCGAGGAGACAATATAGCAGCTAAGAGGAAAAATTACCTCGGGTAGGGGATTGGCGCCACTGTATGGCGTAATGCGGCAAGAGGATGGAATTGGATCCTTCTTGTTGAGCGACGAGATTTTGCGGATAAGCTTTTCAAAATCCTTCAAAGGAAGGTCTTTTGAAAGCCTGTCGACATCTTCTTCACCAGCATACTTTCAGAGGGGATTTTTGCGAGCCTGGAGAGGCTGCACTCTAATCCTAAGGAAATCGGCAGTAATCTCAATACCCGAAAGTTCCTTGCCGCGGGTATTTTGAAGCTCATGGATGCGAGTCATCAGCGCTTCTGTCGCCAACTTCTCAGCTTCGGTAGCTTCAACATCCCAAGAACGGCGGCGAAGAATCTTGGCTTCTCCGTCAAAAGGGGCGATGTTGTCCTCCACTGGATTGGAGATTTCTTCTTGGATATACACCCACTTCTTTCGCCAACCTTGGACAGAGTCGGGGAATTTGACGTCGAAATACTCGACGTCCGAACGAACACAGATAACAACGCCGTCAATATTGTAGGCGACGTTGTGGGTGAAGGAGATATGCCCTAGAGGCAATAATAAAGTGGTTATTATTTATATCTTTATGTTTATGATAAATGTTTATATATCATGCTAGAATTGTATTAACCGAAACATTAGTACATGTGTGATATGTAGACAAACAAGAAGTCCCTAGTATGCCTCTTAAACTAGCTTGTTGATTAATGGATGATTAGTTTCATAATCATGAACATTGGATGTTATTAATAACAAGGTTATGTCATTGTGTGAATGATGTAATGGACACACCCAATTAAGCGTAGCATAAGATCTCGTCATTAAGTTATTTGCTATAAGCTTTCGATACATAGTTACCTAGTCCTTATGACCATGAGATCATGTAAATCACTTATACCGGAAAGGTACTTTGATTACACCAAACACCACTGCGTAAATGGGTGGCTATAAAGGTGGGATTAAGTATCCGGAAAGTATGAGTTGAGGCATATGGATCAACAGTGGGATTTGTCCATCCCGATGACGGATAGATATACTCTGGGCCCTCTCGGTGGAATGTCGTCTAAATGTCTTGCAAGCATATGAATGAGTTCATAAGAGACCACATACCACGGTACGAGTAAAGAGTACTTGTCCGGAGACGAGGTTGAACAAGGTATAGAGTGATACCGAAGATCAAACCTCGGACAAGTAAAATATCGCGAGACAAAGGGAATTGGTAATATATGTGTATGGTTCATTCGATCACTAAAGTCATCGTTGAATATGTGGGAGCCATTATGGATCTCCGGATCCCGCTATTGGTTATTGGTCGGAGTGAGTACTCAACCATGTCCGCATAGTTCTCGAACCGTAGGGTGACACACTTAAAGTTGGATGTTGAAATGGTAGTTCTTGAATTATGGAATGAAGTTCGAATATTTGTTCGAGTCCCGGATGAGATCCCGGACATCACGAGGAGTTCCGGAATGGTCCGGAGAATAAGATTCATATATAGGATGTCATTTTATGTGAAATAAAATGTCACGGAAGGTTCTATGGAAGGTTCTAGAAGGTTCTAGAAAAGTCCGGAAGAAACCACCAAGAAAGGTGGAGTCCACAAGGGACTCCACCTCCATGGCCGACCAGCCCTAGTGGGGGTGGAGTCCCAAGTGGACTCCACCATAGGGGGCCGGCCACCCCCACATGGGAGGTGGGAATCCCACCTTTGGGTGGGAGTCCTAGTTGGGCTAGGTTTGCCCCCTCCTATGGAAGGTTTTGGTTTCGGGTCTTATTCGAAGACTTGGACACCAACACTTGGGATCCACCTATATAATGAGGGGCCAAGGGAGGGGGCCGGCCACCCCAAGACCATAGCTTGGCCGCCCCCTTGAGTGGCCGGCCACCCCCTCCCAAACCCTAGCTTTGCTCCTCCACTTCATATTGTCCGGTTTGCTTAGCGAAGCTCCGCCGGACTTCTACACCGCCACCGACACCACGCCGTCGTGCTGTCGGATTCAAGAGGAGCTACTACTTCCGCTGCCCGCTGGAACGGGGAGGTGGACGTCGTCTTCATCAACAACCGAACGTGTGACCGAGTACGGAGGTGCTGCCCGTTCGTGGCGCCGGAACCGATCGTGATCAAGATCTTCTACGCGCTTTTGCAAGCGGCAAGTGATCGTCTACCGCAGCAACAAGAGCCTCATCTTGTAGGCTTTGGAATCTCTTCAAGGGTGAGACTCGATACCCCCTCGTTGCTACCGTCTTCTAGATTGCATCTTGGCTTGGATTGCGTGTTCGCGGTAGGAAAATTTTTGTTTTCTATGCAACGTTATCCTACAGTGGTATCGAGCCGTGTCTATGCATAGATGGTTGCACGAGTAGAACACAATGGTTTGTGGGCGTTGATGCTCTTGTTATCTTTAGTTTGAGTACTTTGCATCTTTATGGCATAGTGGGATGAAGCGGCTCGGACTAACTTTACATGACCGCGTTCATGAGACTTGTTCCTCGTTCGACATGCAACTTGTATTGCATAAGAGGCTTTGCGGGTGTCTCGTCTCTCCTACTATAGTAAAGATTCAATTTACTCTTCTATTGAAAACATTAGTATCAACGTTGTGGTTCATGTTCGTAGGTAGATTAGATCTCTCTCGAAAACCCTAAACCACGTAAAATATGCAAACCAAATTAGAGACGTCTAACTTGTTTTTGCAGGGTTTGGTGATGTGATATGGCCATGATATGATGATGAATATGTATGAGATGATCATTATTGTATTGTGGCAACCGGCGGAGCCTTATGGTTGTCTTTAAATTTCATGTTGAGTAGTATTTCAAAGTAGTTGTAATAGTTGCTACATGGAGGACAAACATGAAGACGGTGCCATTGACCTTGGTGCTACGCCGACGATGATGGAGATCATGCCCGAAGATGATGGAGATCATATCCGTGCTTTGGAGATGAAGATCAAAGGCACAAGAACAAAAGGGCCATATCATATCACATATGAACTCGCATGTGATGTTAATCCTTTTTATGCATCTTATTTTGCTTAGATCGCGACGGTAGCATTATAAGATGATCCCTCACTAAAATCTCAAGATAATAAAGTGTTCATCCTTAGTAGCACCGTTATTAAGTCTTATCGTTTCGAAGCATCTCGTGATGATCGGGTGTGATAGATTCGATAAGTACATACAACGGGTGCAAGACAGCTTTGCACATGCGGATACTAAGGTGGCCTTGACGAGCCTAGCATGTACAGACATGGTCTCGGAACACGTGATACCGAAAGGTAGAGCATGAATCATATGGTTGATATGATGAACACTATGAGTGTTCGCCATTGAAATCACACCTTTTCTCGTGATGATCGGGTTTAGGAGCGGTGGATTTGGTTCGTGTGATCACTAAGACAATGCGAGGGATATTGTTTTGAGTGGGAGTTCACCTAGGGTTTTAATTATGTTGAATTAAAATTTGAACTCAATTTGTCATAAACTTAGTCTAAACTATTGCAAATATATGTTGTAGAGATGGCGTCCTCAATCAATTTTAATCGGTTCCTAGAGAAAGAGAAACTTAAGAGCAACGGTAGCAACTTCACCGACTCGGTTCCGTCATGTGAGGATCTTCCTCTCGGCGGAAATCTGCAATTTGTGCTTGATGCACCGCTAGGTGACCCTCCCGCAGAAGATGAATCCGATGAAGTAAAAGCTGTTTACGCAACTCGGAAAACTCGGTACTCTCAAGTTCGGTGTGCCATCCCGTGCGATCCGGAATCCGATCTTCAAAAACGTTTTGAGCACCATGATCCTCATGAGTTGATGAATGAGCTGAAAGCTATATTCGAGACTCATGCGGCAGTGGAATGCTATGAAGCATCGAAACATTTCTTCGACTGTATGATGGAAGAAGGCAGCTCCGTTAGTGAGCACATGCTCGCCATGACCGGGCATGCGAAGAAACTCAGTGACTTGGGAATAGTGATTCCTAACGGACTGAGGATTAATCGTGTCCTTCAATCACCGCCACCAAGTTACAAGAACTTTGTGATGAACTACAATATGCAGAACATGAACAAGGAGTTACTCGAACTCTTTGGCATGCTAAAAGCTGCTGAGATTGAGATCAAGAAAGAGCACCAAGTGTTGATGGTCAACAAGACCACCAGTTTCAAGAAACAGGGCAAGTCTAAGGGAAAATTCAAGAAGGGTGGCAAGAAAGCCGCCACGCCTCCTATGAAACCTAAGAACGGCCCTAAGCCTGATGCTGAGTGCTATTACTGCAAGGAGAAGGGACACCTGGAAGCGTAATTGCTCCAAGTATCCGGCTGATCTAAAGAGCGGCCTTGTCAAGAAGAAGAAAGAAGGTATATCCGATATACATGTTATAGATGTTTATCTCACTAGTTCTCGTTCTAGTACCTGGGTATTTGATACTTGGTTCGGTTGCTCATATTTGTAACTCGAAACAGGAACTAAAGAATAAACGACAACTCGCTGAAAGATGAAGTGACGATGCGCGTTGGAAACGGATCCAAGGTCAATGTGATCGCGGTCGGGACACTTCCTCTACATCTACCTTCGGGATTAGTTTTAAGCCTAAATAATTGTTATTATGTACCTGCGTTGAGCATGAACATTATATCCGGATCTTGTTTAATGCAAGACGGTTATTCATTCAAGTCTGAGAATAATGGTTGTTCTATTTTTATGAATAATATCTTTTATGGTCGAGCACCACAAAAGAATGGCTTATTTCTGTTAGATCTCGATAGTAGTGATACACATATACATAACATTGATGCTAAGCGAATTAAACTAAATGATAATTCTACTTATATGTGGCACTGTCGTCTTGGTCATATTGGAGTGAAACGCATGAAGAAACTCCATACTGATGGATTACTTGAATCACTTGACTTTGAGTCACTTGATAGATGCGAAGCATGTCTAATGGGAAAAATGACAAAGACTCCATTCTTCGGTATGATGGAGCGAGCTACCGACTTATTGGAAATCATACATACCGATGTATGTGGACCAATGAGCGTAGCATCGCGCGGTGGTTATCGTTATGTTCTAACCTTCACGAGATGATCCGAGTAGATATGGGTATATCTATTTCATGAAACATAAATCCGAAACTTTCGAGAAGTTTAAGGAATTTCAAAGTGAAGTAGAAAATCAACGTAACAAGAAGATCAAATTTCTACGATCTGATCGTGGAGGTGAATATCTGAGTTATGAGTTTGGCATGCATTTAAAGAAATGCGGAATACTTTCACAATTGACACCGCCGGGAACACCTCAACGAAACGGTGTGTCCGAACGTCGTAATCGAACTCTCTTAGATATGGTTCGTAGTATGATGTCTCTTACTGATTTGCCGTTATCATTTTGGAGTTATGCATTAGAGACAGCCGCATTCACTTTAAATAGAGCACCATCAAAATCCGTAGAAACGACACCGTATGAATTATGGTTTAATAAGAAACCTAAGCTGTCGTTCCTGAAAGTTTGGGGTTGCGAAGCCTATGTAAAGAAGTTACAACCGGACAAGCTAGAACCCAAAGCGGAGAAATGCGTCTTCATAGGTTATCCTAAGGAAACTATAGGATACACTTTCTATCACAGATCCGAAGGCAAAATCTTTGTTGCTAAGAACGGAACCTTTCTTGAGAAAGAATTTCTCACTAAAGAAGTGACTGGAAGAAAAGTAGAACTCGATGAGATTGATGAATCTATACTCGTTGATCGAGTAGCGCGAGTACCGGAAGTTGTACTGTACCGCCTACACCGGCAACGAGAGGAAGCTAATGATAATGATCATGAAACTTCGAACGAGGAAACTACTGAACCTCGCAGATCGACAAGGGAACGTGCCACTCCTGATTGGTATGATCCTTGTCTAAATGTCATGATTGTGGATAACAATGATGAGGACCCTGCGACGTATGAAGAAGCGATGATGAGCCCAGATTCCAACAAATGGCAAGAAGCCATGAAATCCGAAATGGGATCCATGTATGATAACAAAGTATGGACTTTGGTAGACTTACCTGATAGCCGAAAGGCTGTCGAAAATAAATGGATCTTCAAGAGAAAAACAGATGCCGATGGTAATATTACTGTCTATAAAGCTCGACTTGTCGCAAAGGGTTTCCGACAAATTCAAGGAGTTGACTACGATGAGACTTTCTCACCTGTAGCGAAGCTGAAATCTGTGAGGATTTTGTTAGCAATAGCTGCATTTTTCGATTATGAGATTTGGCAGATGGATGTCAAAACGGCGTTCCTTAATGGAGACATTGAGGAAGAGTTGTATATGGTACAACCCAAAGGTTTTGTCGATCCTAAAAATGCTCGACAAAGTATGCAAACTTCAGCGTTCAATCTATGGATCGAAGCAAGCATCGAGAAGTTGGAACCGACGCTTTGATAAGGTGATCAAAGACTTCGGGTTTATACAGATGTCATGGAGAGGCCTCGTATTTACAAGAAAGTGAGTGGGAGCTCCGTAGCATTCCTGATATTATATGTAGATGACATATTATTGATCGGGAATGATATAGAACTTTTAAGCAGTGTTAAGGGTTATTTGAATAATAGTTTTTCAATGAAAGACCTTGGTGAAGCATCGTATATATTAGGCATCAAGATTTATAGAGATAGATCAAGACGTCTAATAGGGCTATCACAGAGTACATATCCGGACAAGATTCTAAAGAAGTTTAGAATGGACGAAAGTAAGAAAGGGTTCTTACCTATGTTACCAGGCAAGGTATTGAGTAAAACTCAAGGACCGGCTACGGCAGAAGAAAGAGAAAGGATGTGTAACATCCCCTATGCCTCGGCAGTAGGATCTATCATGTATGCCATGCTATGTACTAGACCGGATATAGCACATGCTGTTAGTTTGACTAGCGAGATATCAAAGTGATCCAGGAATGGAACACTGGACAGCGGTCAAGAATATCCTGAAGTACTTGAAAAGAACTAAGGATATGTTTCTTTGTTATGGAGGTGACCAAGAGCTCGTTGTAAACGGTTACACCGATGCAAGTTGGAACACCGATCCCGATGACTCTAAGTCACAATCCGGGTACGTGTTTATATTGAATGGTGCTGCAGATAGCTGGGCAAGCTCAAAGCGAGTGCACGGTGGCGAAGTCTTCAACGGAATCGAGTACATAGCGGCTTCGGAGGCTTCATCGAAGCGGTATGGATGAAGAGGTTCATTGTAGAGCTCGGTGTGGTTCCGAGTGCATTGGACCCATTAATCATTTACTTGTGATAACATGGGTGCCATCGCCAATGCACAAGAGCCAAGGTCACACAAGAGGCTGAAGCATATCAAGCTGCGTTACCACTCGATTCGCGAGTACATCGAAGATGGAGAAGTAAAGATTTGCAAAGTACACACCGATCCGAATGTAGCAGATCCGTTGACTAAAGCTCTCCCTAGGGCAAAGCATGACCAACACCAGAATGCCATGGGTGTTAGGTATATTACAATGTAATCTAGATTATTGACTCTAGTGCAAGTGGGAGATCGAAGGAGATATGCCCTAGAGGCAATAATAAAGTGGTTATTATTTATATCTTTATGTTTATGATAAATGTTTATATATCATGCTAGAATTGTATTAACCGAAACATTAGTACATGTGTGATATGTAGACAAACAAGAAGTCCCTAGTATGCCTCTTAAACTAGCTTGTTGATTAATGGATGATTAGTTTCATAATCATGAACATTGGATGTTATTAATAACAAGGTTATGTCATTGTGTGAATGATGTAATGGACACACCCAATTAAGCGTAGCATAAGATCTCGTCATTAAGTTATTTGCTATAAGCTTTCGATACATAGTTACCTAGTCCTTATGACCATGAGATCATGTAAATCACTTATACCGGAAAGGTACTTTGATTACACCAAACACCACTCGCGTAAATGGGTGGCTATAAAGGTGGGATTAAGTATCCGGAAAGTATGAGTTGAGGCATATGGATCAACAGTGGGATTTGTCCATCCCGATGACGGATAGATATACTCTGGGCCCTCTCGGTGGAATGTCGTCTAAATGTCTTGCAAGCATATGAATGAGTTCATAAGAGACCACATACCACGGTACGAGTAAAGAGTACTTGTCGAGAGACGAGGTTGAACAAGGTATAGAGTGATACCGAAGATCAAACCTCGGACAAGTAAAATATCGCGAGACAAAGGGAATTGGTAATATATGTGTATGGTTCATTCGATCACTAAAGTCATCGTTGAATATGTGGGAGCCATTATGGATCTCCGGATCCCGCTATTGGTTATTGGTCGGAGTGAGTACTCAACCATGTCCGCATAGTTCTCGAACCGTAGGGTGACACACTTAAAGTTGGATGTTGAAATGGTAGTTCTTGAATTATGGAATGAAGTTCGAATATTTGTTCGGAGTCCCGGATGAGATCCCGGACATCACGAGGAGTTCCGAATGGTCCGGAGAATAAGATTCATATATAGGATGTCATTTTATGTGAAATAAAATGTCACGGAAGGTTCTATGGAAGGTTCTAGAAGGTTCTAGAAAAGTCCGGAAGAAACCACCAAGAAAGGTGGAGTCCACAAGGGACTCCACCTCCATGGCCGGCCAGCCCTAGTGGGGGTGGAGTCCCAAGTGGACTCCACCATAGGGGGCCGGCCACCCCCCACATGGGAGGTGGGAATCCCACCTTTGGGTGGGAGTCCTAGTTGGGCTAGGTTTGCCCCCTCCTATGGAAGGTTTTGGTTTCGGGTCTTATTCGAAGACTTGGACACCAACACTTGGGATCCACCTATATAATGAGGGGCCAAGGGAGGGGCCGGCCACCCCAAGACCATAGCTTGGCCGCCCCCTTTGAGTGGCCGGCCACCCCCTCCCAAACCCTAGCTTTGCTCCTCCACTTCATATTGTCCGGTTTGCTTAGCGAAGCTCCGCCGGACTTCTACACCGCCACCGACACCACGCCGTCGTGCTTGTCGGATTCAAGAGGAGCTACTACTTCCGCTGCCCGCTGGAACGGGGAGGTGGACGTCGTCTTCATCAACAACCGAACGTGTGACCGAGTACGGAGGTGCTGCCCGTTCGTGGCGCCGGAACCGATCGTGATCAAGATCTTCTACGCGCTTTTGCAAGCGGCAAGTGATCGTCTACCGCAGCAACAAGAGCCTCATCTTGTAGGCTTTGGAATCTCTTCAAGGGTGAGACTCGATACCCCCTCGTTGCTACCGTCTTCTAGATTGCATCTTGGCTTGGATTGCGTGTTCGCGGTAGGAAAATTTTTGTTTTCTATGCAACGTTATCCTACAGTGGGAGCCATTACGGCAGAGGCAAAAGATGCGCTTCCACAGAGCCCAATTAGGTTGGACCCCGAGGAAGCACTCACACAATGTGATAAAAATAGACACATGGAGGATGGAATTGGGCATCAACTGATGCAGTTGAAGCCCATAGACAAACAAAAGACCCCGAAGAAACTCGTGGATTGGGGGAGAAAGACCTCGGATGAGGTGGTCAACGAAACTGACCCGATACTCGATTGGAGGCTTTGGATAGCTCTCCTCCTTGGGGAAGCGGAGCGAGCTCTCCTTCTTGTTGAACCCCATCTTCTTCAGAATATTGATGTCTTGGGCAGAGATCTTGGATCTTTCCCACTCCGCGCTTCCCAGATCCGCCGTCGCCATTCTCAACTCCGGAGTGTTGTGTCTTGTCAAACGGATGCGAGGTGGCATCAATGAACTTGGCGGCGAAGGGTGTGAGTGTGGTTGCGAGCTTGAAGCAATGGGAGCAATGGAGGATTTGGCAGAGGAGAAGCACAGGTGCGGCGCGTGCGAAAAGACTGAAGGAGGAAGATGATACCTTTATATAGAGGTGCGGTGAATCGATGCACCGTTGGATTGAGAGATTACGGGATAGATGGTGTACACGTGGACAAGGGGTAAAAAGTAATTTCATACAGGCGCGAAAGCACAGGAGCTACAGTACGTGCGCCAGGAAAAGCGGAGGACGTGTGTCCCCCACTTGCACGACGTGTCAATATGGTGTGTAAGTTGGGCCCGCAAGGCAGCGAGAGCGAACTTCTCGCGTTTTCCAGGAACAGCGGTCGTGGCTATCGTCAGCAGTGATGTCACTTTGGCAAGAGAAAATTTCGACTCAACAGCTTCATAAAAAAGGCGACAGTAGAATATTATGGATCATTTTGAGAGCCTTTGATCAAATGCTCGGGGGCTACTTTGGAAAAATAAAAAACTCGAGAGAGACAAAATAGAAATGGCGAGAGCCTATGATCAAATACAAGTATTCGCTCATAGCCTCGGGGGCTACTCCCATCGGGAGCACTGTTCGCGCACCCGAGAGATTTGAAAATTTCAAGAGAGAAGAAAAATATAACGACATAAGGCGTGGAGCCTACACCCAAGTTCAAGTCCTTGGCTGTAGCCTCGGGGGCTACTCCCATCGGGAACACTGTTCGCGTGCCCGATGAAATTATAAAAAAGAAATAAAGAAGAACAAGAGAGTATATTTCGAGTTATATAAATAACTCTACATATACTCCCATCCGGAGAGCAATATAAGTCATCCATTGACTCAATAAAATGTGCTATTCCAACAGCCGAATAAGCACTCGACAATATATTCTCAGGACGCCAAAGTTGCGAACAATTTCTGAATGCCACAAACTTTACGAAGGTAAGACCCCAGATCCGTTCTGTGTGGCGTGGCGCCGTCTCTGACGTCGGTTTTCTACTTTTTTTCCGTATCAGCAGATACAAAGAAAAATCCTAACGGACGCGTTAGGTACTCGATAAATATAACTGGGACTCGACAGAATGGTAAGACCTTAAGCGGCACCTGTCGAAGTTTACACCAGTATCCCGAGATCATGTCCAGGGACGTGATCTTGAAGTAGGTTTTTGCTGATTGCAACTAGAGCAGTTAACTAGTACCTGATCCGTCAGATGAACTAGCCCCAACTACCATTATCCTTGTACAATATAGAAATTCATATGCAAAAATATGTGGTGAAGTTCAGAGTTATCAAGTAAATATAAAAGTGGAGATTTTCCCTGACTCTACGATTCAATCAAAATCTCGGGGGCTACTGACATAGGCATTCCCAATGGGCCTGCCAAAGATAGTACCCGGGATTTATTGAAGGCCCACGACCTGAAGGATAAGAAGAATTTGGAAGCCCAACTTGATAATTAAGGAAAGCTAGAGTTGTATTAGGAGAGAACATTTGTAATATTACGGGAGGAGTTAGAAACCTTCCCGGACTCTGTAACTTGTACATCACGAATCCCTCGGCTCCACCTCCTATATAAGGGGGAGTCGAGGGACAAAGAAAACATCGATTCATTGTCTCACAAACCCTAGTTTTCATATCGTCGAGCACTTTTCGGCTGAAACCTTCGAGATCTACTTACTCTCTACTTCGAACTAAACCCTAGTCTACAACCCGTAGGCATTGACAAGTCAATCCCTTGTCAGCGGCCATCTATTTTTAGGATGGGTCCTTACACTGGGTCGTGATTTTGTCCGAAGCGACTCAACCGGAGGTGCGGGGCGTGAGATAGATCGCCCATTGGAGATGGGCTAAGGCAGTCGACGTAGGCGCAAACATCATGGCACTGATCCTATCGACGGCACCTGTTGCTTTTCTTGTCTCGTGTCGTGGAGACGAAATAAACTCTCGTCTATTGCTTCTCTATAAAGACATAGTCTGCCTGTATTTTATACCCTGCCTCGTGACGCAGGATCTGTACAAGTAGGGAACGGCTAAATCTTTTCGAGTAGAACACGGTACGATTAACTTGATTCCACGGATGTTACTTTGACGAAACGTTTTCTTGACTTCGGGGCGGCAGACCATGTAATTTTGGTTGAAAATCAGGGACAATAAAAGATGAAACAACAAGAAACTCTTTTGCTTTTATTATTAGGTATAGACTAGGAAATTTTGCCCGTGCGTTGCACCGGAAGAAAAATGAGGATCCCTAACAATCGGAATTTTGGTCCCTTTCCAATTGGACATGCCATATGTCGTTACATAATATTGTTATCACCAGAATCTGACCGGATCAGAGGTGGGCCGCGATTAAAGATGGGCTTGAAGAATATACATGGAAGGAATACATGAATCGGCCTTATATGCAAAGTTTGGGCTAGTTTGCCCGTGTATCTGTAATATAGTAGGATACGTGTCGATTAGATAGAGTTTGGCTCGTTCCCGGTTGGGATTATTCCCACGTTAGAAAGTCTACGGACTATAAATATGTATCTAGGGTTTATGAAATAAACAACAATCACGTTCACCACAAACCAATCTAGGCGCATCGCCAACTCCCTTGTCTCGAGGGTTTCTTCCGGGTAAGCATCATGCTTGCCTAGATCGCATCTTGCGATCTAGGCGAGTACACGTTTATCCGCTGTTCATGCGTTGCTCGTATCGAAGCCTTTTTGATGGCGAGCAACGTAGTTATCTTAGACGTGTTAGGGTTAGCATTGTTCCTCGTATCATATGCTGTCGTCGTGCAACCCTGAGACGTCTAGCCGCCCTTACGCCTATCTTAGGTGTAAGGGCGGCACCCCGCTTGATCATTATTTAGTAGATCCGATCCGTTATGATTGCTCCTTGTTCTCCAAGGATTAGTTTAATATCTGCATAGTTAGGCCTTACAAACGGGTTGAAGGATCCAGTGGCGCGTAGGGTGTAGTTTGCTAGCCCTAGACATGATGTTCCGGGGATCAACCTCGTGTTGGTTTTTAGGCCTTGTCTAGGGTCGGTTTACGATCACCGTGCGTGGCTGCCAGGCTCAATCACGAGTAGGATGTTCCGATTATGTGGTGAAAACCCTAAATCGTAGTAGGTCGTTTTAGCTTTATTTTGATCAAGCAGGACCACCATATATTCGTACACCTCGTACGGATCATGGGTGGATCGGCTCTTTGAGCCGATTCACAGGACAACCCGAGAGCCGATCGAGGCTCGTATTTAATGTTTACGTGTATGCCATGCAGGAAACTAAGCGAGGCACATCCATCACCTTCCTGACCAGGTATAGGTCAGGTGGCACGCCCTTGCACCAGCATCGGACGTGCGTGCCGAGTCTTTGCGGACCGGAGGGACCAGGGCCAGCCGCAGTCCTAGGAGCCTCCCGGCTCTACTGTGTTGCCCGTCGCTGCTCGCCGGTGGGTTTCTGACCGCAACAAATATGCATGAGATAGTCGATCTTGCCGTGGTTGACCAAGATAATTGCTCGGGGTCGGCATTCATGGCAGATTGCCTCCTAATCTTAAATTTGATATTAGATTTTTAATTTATTAATTTATTTTATTATTCATTTAATCTATGATTTTTTATATATTAAATTCAGTGGGAGGCGACGTTCCCGTCGTTAGCGAGGCGCCTGTGGTGACTTCGTCAATTTCAAGATCCAATCCGCCGGCTCAGTCTTTCGGAGGTGCTCATAGGGGTAGGGTGTGCGTGTGTGCGTTCATAGGGGTGAGTGTATGCGCGTGTATGTGAGCGTCTGCGTTTGTACTGTGTTTCTAAAAAAAAAAAAAAAATCTACACAAAAAAGTATATAGGAGAATACATACACATTTATTTTGCCTCAACGGACGAGTTACGTGGGCATCTTATTGATGATGCTCCATGCAATCCATTGAGGGTAAAAAATATGTACACATGTTGCGTTTGGTTGGTTTTTTTTATCATCGAAGGAATGTAACGTCCCAGTTTATTATCCTCTTCCTTCTCTATTTTCTGGAATCAACCTAATTTAAAAAAAAAACAGAAAGAAAAATATTTTAAAATGGAAAACTCTCCGTACTTACCGGATGAGCCTAGCAAGCTGGCCCAGCAGCCAACGGCCAGCCCAGCTAGTCCCCAGCGCGGCAGCGCACGACTCCCGTCCCCGCCGCCAGCATGCACGGCCCTATCGCTAACACTTCTCCCCAATCCTCAATTCCCCATGTTGCTCTCTCTACTTCGTTCGCTCGCTCCAACGCCGGCCGACGTATCGCTCGACCCTCCGTCACCGTTGCTCCTCTCTCTCACGGGCGCTCTCTGCCCCTTCCACCCCCGCCCCTCGCCCCCCGCCCCCAATCCCCTCCGGTTACTCCCAGTTGACGCGAACCCCGCGCTCCGTCGCCGTGCGCTCAAGCCCAACTCGAGCACCGCTGCACAAGCCTCTTCCCTGCCTTGCTTCAGCACGCCGAAGCCTGTCTTCGTTCCAGCGACTCTTCACGCCATGCCTCGACTGCCTCCACCGTGCTGGGCGCTGACTGCTCCTGTCCCTGATGTCTGGTTGCTGCTCCGCCGTTTGGATCCATGTGCCTCTGTCCAAGCATGGCGCCTTGCTGGTCCTCCTCCTCCGCAACTCCAAGTCGAGCTCCTGCCCGTGTGCTCCTCCGGTAGCAGCCGGACGAAACGTTCTATTCGGGGGCGTTCTTTTATCGCCGGTCTGTTCGGAATAATACGAAGGAACGAAACGTTATTTGACTAACCGGTGGCAGTTCTTGTAATTTCGATACAAAATTTAGGGTAGAAAAAAACGGACCAACAAGAAACTCTTTCGCTTTTATTATTAGGTATAGACTAGTAAGAGGCCCGTGCGTTGCATCGGAAAAAACAAATATCAAATGACTCCGATGGTGATCATGTTTTATATGCATGATGAACATAATCAATTCTAAGAATATTAGATTGGGAGCCCCTCGCTGAGCCAAATTAAATTTTGAATACTTGCAATGATGGTGGGCACCACTCATAAATTTTATTAAGATATAAATGTAAATAAATTAAGAGCTATTAGTCATAGAATTTTATTTTAACGAGATGAAACGTACTTGATAAGAGGGGCCCTTGGTACCGTCAAGAATTAGTGTTACTTTTCATGGTGATTCATGTGGTTAGCAGGGATTTGGTTATCGAGTGAAATACCGTGGTTACCGGCATGTTGCCGGAATTCCTAGCCCCAATTCCCAGTCCATTTAAACTTAATAGAAGTGTACAAAGAGTATGTCTCCATGGCTCTATTTAAACTTTGTAATAAAAAGGGAATTAAATCCTCCATTTGTACATTTCACAAGATACCAAAGCATATTAATCTTGCTAACAACCGTGTTGTCTCTATTTAAATTTTGGCATCTCTTAGACTTGCATGAGAACAATCAGGCGAGTAACATGTTTTCGATGATGGTGTGTTGTAGAGAAAGCGCGGAGGAGTTCTTATTTGTTTCGAATTCTAGTCCACATGAGTCAAGGATCTCAGCTAGTATGGCAAGGTGCGACTCCTCTTCGGGCACATATGCACGATCTTAAAATGTTGCTAACGGGGGAATGATCCCTCCTTTGACTATACGTTATTAGACAGGATGAGATTCGCAGATGGACGCTATGATGATAACCCGATTTGATGTCCGCCTCTCCCTACGAAATTACCGTGAGATGGGGATTCGAACCCAGTTAGGCTGGCTGCGCACCCGCTAGCCTTGCCAGTGAGCTAGGATTCAGTTCTCACGTATGCACGATCTAGGTCGGCCGTTCCGTTGGGAAACAGACCAATGACACATCTGGTTTACCAAACCAAACCAAACGACGTAAACATTTCTCCCTTTATTATTAGGTATTGCAACGGGATTAGAAAAACTACACCACTGAGTTTCACAAAATAAGTCGTCGGATTGTTGAGGGCATACCACAGATGCTTAATCAAGCAGTTAATTGATCTCATTAGTAATTGATGAGGACATCATTAGTGGGAGCTTGGAAGGATCTATCTCACGTTGAGTAGTACTACTCCATAGTTGGATCATCCAATATAATCACATAATATATTTGAGCACAAAAGTAACAATATTGTTTCCACATCATTTAAGGAGTCTTTGTGTGAAGTTCATCATCCAACATAATCACATAATGTATTTGACACAAAAGACAGGACATTAGATAAACCTGCTGACCGAACTCTGGACGTAAGCTTCATATGGATCATCTCAACGGAAGCTAATAGATTGTCTCGCAAAATTACAAATAGCAGTTTCAGTGGTACTTGTAACATACCGCCGATTAATATTCCTCTTGCTGGAAGTTTTTATACATCGGCCTGCGGCTAGACCACGTCAAAAAGTGGAATCTTTTGTAGGAGGGATTGGAATCTGTACGCATTGGAATTGGAAGATTAGCCTACGGAAGCCCGGAACTGAACGAAGCAGCCTGTACCATGACTCCAACGCCATCTGCCTCAGATCAGTGGCAGGGAGGTCGCCGACGGGACCCATAGCCGTGTGCCGCGGTGTGGGGTGGCTGGCGTTAGGATCTTGCTGGTCGTTAAGCTGCCAAATCCATTGGCTGGGCGTTGCTGTAATGGTGTCCGCGGCGCGGGGTGGCCGGATTTTCGTCCCAGTCCGTGAAATTTTACGGAATGAATTTGATTCTATCGAATCTCGGTTTCTGTCCATGCATACAGGCTCTCTCTTCCCGCTGCTTTCCCGCGTGATACCGCGAGCGGACGCGACTCTTCCCTGCCGCTATCTGGTCTGCAAGTGCACGGGACAGAAACGATGCAAAATTGCAAACGGTCGCCGGAGTCCGAGATAACGCTGTCGATTCTCTCGGCTCAACCGCTCAAAGCACCTCCGCTCGAGTTCCTTGGTGGGGATAATCCGCACTGCGACGCGCAGGTCTTCGTAGGGGATAGGAAAACGCCGTTTTCGTCGTGATCGATCTAGCCTTCTTGATCTCTCGTGTCTCCTCCTGTCCTCCATATGCTGTGTATATTTATGGAGGATGTGAGAGCTAGGAAACCTGTCAAATACGAAAGGTATACCCGATCGATCTAGAGTTTCTATCCTCCACGAGAGCTCAAGCGACGATCACACGAGGGATACACAGAGTCGGTGGTTTCCAGAGACGTTCTTCTGCTTTTACTGTATTATTATCTCACGTTGGTTCCAGAGCCGGTGATTGATTAGGAATTGGTTGCCGCAGTTTGCATTGCGGACTGGTCTAGCAAGAACTGGCGGACTCAAGAAACCAAGGCCCACGCCCATGAAAAACTACAGCGACAGGAGATTTCTATTTCTATGGAAGGTTTGAACGAAACGTTTTTTATCACTTACCGGTGGCAAGGCATGTAATTAAGACCAAATTTTGGGGTAAAAACTGACGGACCAACAAGAAGCTTTATTTTCTTTATTATTAGGTATAGATTAGGTATAGACTAGTAAATTTGCCCGTGCGTTGCATCGGATGTGAAAAATAATATCAACTTCTCGACGAAAAATCATCAGCGCTATCCGAAATTCCCCCCGAAATCTATCACAATTGTACTGTTACCATCTAGTCTTCCTTTATAATTGAATCAAAACTGAAATAAGATGGTGCATACTATTTTTACATGTGAACTTTGAGAAACTGATGTCAATAAACTGACTGCATCCCACACGATATGTCGACTTTGGTTCATTAACTACCTTGTTTTCCTAGGCTTGATTTCCATCACACGTTTCTACACTGCTTCCTTTCTTGTTTTCTTTCATCTACCCGTCAAATTCATCACACAAGATTTGGCCAAAATCGTAAAAGCATCAGAGCATGGTCAGCATCTCGGCGGCTGAGATACTTTCCTCAGACTTGGCAACACTACACTGACGATACGTGTTTAACAATAGGAACAATTGAAATAGTTCTAGTTTTAGTCGGCCATAGGACAGTTCATTCAGAGCCTCAGACACAAATTTTCATATCCGGGCACCTCTTCCTACATCTGGTATTTTCTTAGAAGGAGGCAATCCGCGAGGGATCAGACGATTGCCAGAGATTAAACCGCTGAATCCACCGAAACAACAGAGAATCCGGTTACAACCCCAATTTCGGATCGTTATCTGAATAAGTGTGCTCTGACTGCGGCCAATGCGATGGGAAGGCAGGCCATGGACTGCAGGTGCCTTTACTTGATCAACGGGCAATAGAATCCATGTCGATCACCCCATGGCTGTGTGATCAACGAAGCAATGGAGGCCTTGGGACGTCTTGTGGTTGTCTTGTAGACTTGTAGAGCAGTAGAGGCACGCTGTACCTGGGCCGTCGTCCATCTCCACTTCATCCTCGCTGAACCGCTTCTTGTACGGCACTGTACCGGCAGCAGCGAGGTGCACCACATACTGCAGCACGAGCACCATGGATCCGCCAGCGCCATGTCGAGCCGTGTGTTGTTGGCACCGTTGCCGTTGATTACGCAGTGGCCGTGCGACGCCTCACGCCGGCGGGACAAGACCTTGTGGACAATCTGAGGTAAAACACGACGCCCAGGACACACCCCTTCCTTGGACATCAATTGCAGGCAGGTTGCAGCTATTTTCTTCCTCCACCTCGGCGCCCAGATTGGAATATCGGATCCTCGACGAAGATAGATCCATTCACGATGGAGTTGATCGATGGATAGCTTGATCGAGGCTCGAGCCGTGTATATATGTGAGCCCTGTGTAACCGTACGCGAGTGTGTCGACCTAGACTCTTTCCCCAAGGTAAGCGCAGAGATCGGACTTGATACGTTTGCTCAGATATTATGGCAGGTAATAGCGTACGAAATTGACATAGGTGAACGACGGACAACGACGGACGACGGAAACAGGGACTAAACCACGGAAACGCTTTTCCCTTTATTATTAGGTATAGACAAGCAAAAGTGCTCGTACGTTGCACCGGGAACCCCACTATACCAGTGGTCCTTCGTACTCAAGGAATAAGGCACTGGCTAGTACTGGTGGGCCTTCATACGCGAGAAATAGGGCGCTAGGTAGTAGTGGCGGGTTGACAAAGATAGCGAGGTCGCTGGCCACGGATGCGTTGAACTGTGGTGCACCGCTAGCTTGGCGGCTTTGGAAGATTGAAAGGGATCATATGCGGACAAAATAAGAGGTGAATATGTACAAATTGTGACTTCCGTAATAAATTGTAATCTTTATTCTAGTGCAAATGGATAGTTTAGTCTCTAGGAAACTTAGGATATGACGCAATAATTTTTAAATATATATGGATCATATGTATTATTTTCTGACTAAATAATTTTTAATAACATTCAGTTAACAATTTAGAATGCTTTTCTTAGTTATGTGAGACAGGGAGGGAGTATCAGGCAAAGAGTTACATACATGTCCGAAATTGTAGGTTGAAAAAAAAAAATTTGCAAATAACATCAGCTAGCAGCAAACAGAAATGTAAAACGTAGCAGTAAACCGCATCACCTAAGCAAATTGCAAAGAGACCAAAGCAGTGGGGGATGCGGCTGAGCTTCGTGCGCGCGCACAGCATGACTGTACTTCGTTGTTGGCTCCGCACCTCATCCTCGCCCGGCCCTGTACTACAGTTCTCCAGCGCGGCAACCAGCTCAACTCTCCGCCCCCCATCCTCGTCCGGCCGACCCGACGTTTCCGGTTTTATGCGGGTTATTCTCTAGGCCGCAATCTAGCTCAACTCTCCGCCCCCCATCCTCGTCCGGCCGACCCGACGTTTCCGGTTTTATGCGGGTTATTCTATAGGCCGCAATCTCTCTCACTCGAAAGACAATTAGCTCATATTAGCAAGGGTCATACTTGAATTCCTTCCTGGACCTGAGTCCAATCCCAATCTATGCTGCTTCCTTGTTGATTTGCAACTTGACAACGTATATGAATAGGTAGAAGTCGATGTGAAGAAGCGAGGTGGGATTATTATTAGCACCAATCACCGATCTATTCTACAGGGAGAGAACTTTGTTTAACCGTACCAGCCCAATATCCCAATCCAGGTCCAGCCACCGATGCCCCTCCAATCCTATCCCTTCCCTTATCTCTCCCCAGGTTCAGCTCACCACACACAGCACGCAAGACCCAACCCGCGCTGCCACACGCGCTTTCTCATCGCCGGCGCTGCTAGCTCCGTCTCCGGCCGACGCCACTAGCCTGCGCTCCGCCGCCTGTCATACTCTGCTCCGCCTCCGTCGCGCCCGACCCCCGCCGCCATGCTACACCAGCCGCGCCGCCGCTACACTTCGGCTGACGCCGACCTCCGCTAGCTGCTCTTTTCCCTGGCGTCTCTCCAACGTCCTCCTCGACGTCTCTATCTCCGGGAATGTGCTCTCACGCTCACGCCTGAACATGTACTTACGGGAGAACGAACTCGACGGGCGCCATATTCTAGGAGCCGTCAGAGCGCGCCCCTGCAGATGCGCGCGGCATGGAGCGTCGCCCCCACCCCTGCAGACGCACGTGGCCTGGAGCGTCTCCGCCCCTGCAGACGTTGACGGCATGGACGCGGGCGTTCGTTCGGTTCGTGGGAAAAGAAAGAGAACGAACGAACGAACCGGTACGTGGCACTCTACGTTATATGATGTTTGCTGGGAGGGTAAAAGGATCTTAAAAATTGTTGGACGCAAATTTTAGCAGAAACCTTAGCTCCTTTATTATTAGGACTAGTGGTTGGGGCGCCCCATGGGGCGCCTCCTCACCGGTGCTTTGCGATCTAATCCAACACCTAATGACAAATGGTGACCAACCAACCGGTCACATGGATTCTCTTGCGATCAGTTACTCAGCTTATATTTATGTTTAACTTAGCACATTGAAAAGCAATTGATTAATAGTATCACTTGGGTGCAGAATTTTGAACCCTTGATTTGCTGCTTGAACATAAAACTCAACAAATAATCTCTTGAACATATATGTACAATTAAATTATGGAGCACAAGGAAAATTAACAAAAAAAAAAACACAGCACAGAAAAATACACACTTTGTGAAGAGCTTGAGCACATATCCTGACAAAGAGTCGTAAACTGTTTAGTACATTATATTACAGCAGAGTCACACCCAGCCAAAGTAGACAGTTAATTCAGTACAGCGAAACAAAGCCAACAAAGTCAGTCAAGCCTCCAATGCTGACCTGCAATAGTCGAAGAATTACCAGATTTAGCTACTATGTTTGATTGGCATGAGAAGACAAACACAGAGCATCGGTACTGATTTAGCTAGTAGGCTTCTAACTTTCCACCATGAAATACAGGATGGCAAAACTGTTAACAAACTACTACGAAACTGCACTCGGATAAACAATGAATAAATGAGATAACTGATTTGTCTGCTATATTGCTGCAATATCAACACTTCTTCTAATTGATTGTAACAGTGAACATGTATATATTGTCAGATTTAGTGCTAATGTATGTTGAAAAGGGGAACTATATATATACATTTGTAGTCTCATTTCTCTCTGACTTTTAGTTCAACACAAAGTTCAAATAACTCAGTCTGTAGCACAAGATAATCAGAACTACGCCTAAACAAACTCTATGCCAACTCAAAGCAAATATGTCAATAATTTCGGCTGAAAGTTGAGTGAGCCTGAACCTAGCATGGTTATATCTCTATGTTTGACCTAAAATTCGGCACATAAGAACATCAGTTACTCCTACAAATACAGCAGCTTGATGGTATGTGTGCTATTTCGCCTCCGCTCCGCCCAAAGTAACTTTGGGGTTTAATATGTAATAAATAAGGTTGTTTATACAGTTCTTCAGTTTACAAGCTACCGGTCCTAGGTCACTTTTCATATCATTGGGCTTTTGTGTCGTTTCAACCTAATTGGATTTTTTCTTTTCGAACCTGCACATGGGCATTCAGCTAGTAACAGGAAAAATAAGTGTTAAATCCATTGGATGGACTAAGAAAGTACAAGCTGAATATGAAGGCAAGTATAGTTTTTTCTTCAAATAAGTACAATTATATTAGCCACAATTATCAAGCCAGTTATGGTTGCAGCTTGAGGTTTAGTTCCATACCAGAGTATAATAGTGCTATTATCAACTTAACTGAGGTCATCTAGATAAACGAACAAGAACAAGAGAAGTATTATTTCGTTTCTTCCGCACATAGAGTAACTAACACATTATTCAGGTACCTTGCAAATTGCAAAAGCACATCTCATTTTATAACAATAAAAACAGACAGTTCGGACACTTAAGGACATCCAAGCCTTTGAAGAGCTAAGTAATACATTACCTGAATGCCTTGCTTGCCCAATTTGTGAGATGTCTGATACTGAATCCATATAAATGGAGGATTTCAAAGAACTTGCAATTCTTTAAAGAATTCCATATAAATGGACGTCTAGCTTTGAAATTCCTTCCTACTACCTTGAGAGCAATGGCCTTTACCAAAAACGACGCTGCCTGACATGTTCACTCCATATTCAAGATAAATTCTTTTGGCACGATATGCTTTATGGTCCTGGGTGAATTTGCTTTTGCTGGAGAAGAAACCAATGTGCCCTGGTATTTCTTTTCACTATATCGCTTACTTGAAGAATGAAGAGTGTAAGTTTTTGGCATAAATTAGCCATTCCTTAAAAGCACAAGCAGAATCAGATCATGAACCATTAAAACCAGCTCAATCAATAATTACAAACAATCTGTATCTACGATGGATCTGACGGGCAACAAATATGCATAAGGTTATTGCCAGAAAATTTATGTCACCAGGAAGTCCTTACGGGATATTCCTAGCTATGATGGCCTTTAGTGCTCTTGTAACTGGTTAAATGTCTTCGGTAATGAAACCTTGAAAACAAGAATTTAAATGGATTTTGGAAGCTTTCTTTCATATTGTAAACCAGGAAAACAAGAATTTCGGTACTTTGATATTGTAGAGAAAAAGTCTATTGTTCAACTTCTCTATTAGTGTTCATAGCCCATAACTCAAATTCTGAGTGTGGCAATGCTGTGTATGGAAGCTACAGCTCACTTACAAGAAGCTCCTGAGAAGACATAAACATGTGAATTTATACAGTTAATTGTTAAATAAATCTATCTACGACAGCGAAAATGTCAAGTTTATTATCATATCAAAATAAAATAAATGAGATTAAACAATTTACTTTTCATATGATGGGGCAAAATGGTCAAGGACTTACACTTCCTCGAGGATAGAAAGGGCCATATGATCCCAGACAACACAATTGCAGCTAAAGCCCCAAACCGACCAAGAGAGCTCTCTCAAACCATGCAAATGCCCCTACTGGGACTGAATGACTTTATAACTGCTCCAAATACTCCCAACATTGCCACCAACTCAATTCTATTGTTCTTTTTTACCAGATACTCCTAAAATATTAAGGAGAAATTCAGTGTCAACAACAAAAGAGTGATTAAATAATTTTCATATGCAAATAGTAAACTGAAATTGTCAATTTCTATTTCATACAAAGATTTAGTTACTTATCGAACATTGTTACACCAGTTAGTACATTCCACTACAGAAAACATTTCCCTCGTTGAGTAACCCATGCACCTTGGATAGTTGCCTTACCGATTTGCGTAGATCCACCTCGATTCTGATGATGAAACAATTATCTCGCCAATGACATGTGAGATCGCTTCCTCTGCTCCGTTTTAAAACACATTTAAGAAAACCATAGGTAAAGTCACTGCAAATAACAAATCCAGAAAATAAGCTCATATCCAAGGTTATAGTGAATTACACTCTGGTCTCTGGCCCAATGGAAATCTCACACTGTGTGCTGTTTGAAATCACATTTCCCCATTATTCAGTTAGCTCCATAGCTGGAGAGATGGAGATCACACGACAAACATAAGAACTGAAACATCAATCTACACTTCTACAATCAGGTAGAAGATATCATTGTATCTCTTTGGCTGGAGCTGAGGAGGAGCCTTAATGTTGGATGTACGTTGATAACTACCTTGACAATGTCACTCTGCTGTTGTGCTGCATCTCTTAGCTCCACATCTGAATCCAAGAGACAAATTCGTAGAACCGGTGAAGAGAAGATCCAAGGTCTAAAATATACGCCAAGAAAACAAAAAAAGGTAGACAGTACAATCCAGAAAATCAAAGAAATCGGGACATCTATTTTCGGGACACCAGAAAAAAAGGATTTGATTTCCTCACCTTGCCCTCTTTGACCCGCTCTCCTTGAAGGTCGGCTAGATCGACTCGCTGATGCCGGCCTGCTGCGACCGCCACCATGTGTTGCATCCCGTCGGCCAAGAAGTCGCCTACGTCGAATCATCCCCGCCGGTCTGTAGGTCTCGCCCGAGTCGATGTGGACCAGCCGGTGCCAAGCCGCTAGAGATGGGGAAGAAACAAGGAAAATAACAGTGGCGTCATTGCCCTTAGCCATCATCTCGGTGAAAGCTAGACGCAGCACCCAAATCGACACCGCCTGTCTCGTGGGTGGCGGCCGATCTAGGCGAAGCAGAAGATGGATGAGCGGTTGATGGCAATGCTGCTGAATGGGAGGGCGATAGAGGAGGGCGATACCCGTGCTTGATGCAGACGAGCACGGGAGAGAGGCGGCGGCGAGGGGGCGGCGAGGGGAGAGCGACTGCGCGAGAGGCGGCGGCAGAATGGGGGAATGTGGAGGGTTTCACGGGCCCATGTCTTCTTTTTCCCCTATGATCTTTTTTTTCTTCTCTCTCAATGGACCCAATTATGGAGACTTGAAAAGCTAGCATCCAACCCTCACGGGGGACGGTGCTATCGTGGAGCGCCCAGGCATAGGGCAAACACTCACGCACTTGCTTGTTCTCAATACTGCTGAGGATCCTCCGGAGGTTAGAATCGTTCCAGCCTCCTGCTTCCCTGAGCGTCACGTGTCCACTTTCAGCCAAAAATCCTGATGTTGCTTCGTCGCAGCAAAAAAGATCCCGCTTTTGCTTCATTGAAGCAAAAAACGGTTCGATTAAAAATAGAAGGAGAGTTGCTAGAGACTCGTTTAGACTTTGTTTCGTCGCAGCAAAAAAACCTTCCGCTTTTGCTTCATTGAAGCAAAAAACGATTCGCCTAAAAATAGAAAAGGAAAGACATGTCCTCCGACTTTGCTTCGTCGTAGCAAAAAAAGTCCCACTTTTGCTTCATTGAAGTAAAAACCGGCTCGACTAAAATAGAAGTAGAGTTACGACTCGTTCAGACTTTGCTTCGTTGCAGCAAAAAACCTTCCGCTTTTGCTTTATTGAAGCAGACTAAAAATAGAAAGAGAGTTGTGACTCGTTCAGACTTTGTTTCGCAGAAAAAATCTTTTGCTTTTATTTCATTAAAGCGAAAAATGATTCACCTAGAAATAAAAAACAAAAGATCATCCAACACAGATTTCGTCGGAGACTCGCCAGAGACATTGTAGCACAAAATTTATAATAAAGTAGCAGAATGACAGAATATTTGCAGGGCCGCCACTGATTATTTGCAGCACCACCGATGTCCATTTGCAGCTCCGATGAACAACCTTTGTAGCACCGTCACTGACAGTTTGTAGCACCGCTGCTAACGGTTTGTAGCTTCGGAAAATAGCCTTTGCAACACCGCTAATGCACATTTGCAGCTCCGGCGAGCAGCGTTTTGCAGCACCGACTTCCTTCATTCGCAACTCCGATGGGCGGCGTTTGCAGCACCGTCGGCCACCCATTGCAAACTGCTGTTGTAGTACCAAACTCTGCCCGTAGCAACGCCAACGTTTGTCGTAGCACCGCCGGCCAGTTGCCGGAGTTCCACCGCCACGCCTGGCGGCACAGCCCCTGCACCCTAGTGTCAGCTCGTCCCGGAGCCATCCGTGCGAGCTCCACCTCACCGGATTGCCGGCGCGAGAGCTTGGGTTACGGGCCTCATCCGCAAGCTCCTTCTAATGTGAGCGCGAGCGCCGGGAGGACAATTGCTTCGGGCTCCGCTGCAGCCTCTATCTCTGGCGACGGCCGGAGCCAGGGGAGCTAGGCGCCATTCCAGGGCGGTGCAAGTTGTCCTCGGCGGTGCTATTCATCTGGCCGCAAGCGTCTCCATGCGCTCAAGGTTGGAGCAGCCGGGTCGGAGAAGCTACTACGCTGGCCAAGCTCCGAGAAGGACGACGGCTGCCGGAGCGATAGGGTCGGAGCTCCAAGAGGCGGCGTCCTCGTCGGAGGCCGTGCGAGCAGGGGACAACGACAGTCGGAACTCGGAACACCGGTGTTGCACAGCGACTCGTGGCTTGGAAGGAGGCGGCGGCGAGAGGCCGGGAGGCGGCGTCGAGCGGCCTTGAGGCGGTAGCCAGCGGCCGGGAGGCGGCGTCGAGCGGCCTTGAGGCGGCAGCGAGCGGCCGGGAGGCGGCGTCGAGCGGCCTTGAGGCGGTAGCCAGCGGCCGGGAGCGGCGCGAGCAGGTGGGAAAGCGGCAGCGAGCGGGCGGGAGGCGGCGCGAGCAGCTGGGAAGGCGGCGGCGGCAGCGAGATGCGTGCCGCACGCATGTACCAGAGTCCAGAGGATAAAGAACGGGGTGGGAAGAAGAAATCGTGGTGGACCCCACCATATTTGTGGCTACCAAGAGGAACGCGTGGCGCGCAGCGGACCCGGAGGTTGGGAGCGCCCGATCCTCCACCTGATACGAAGTATTTTCCTTATTATTAGGTATAGATTTACATAATACCACATGTATAACGGGGAGAAGATGTATATGAAGTATCACCGAGAGGGTCACGCGATACCTTCCGTGCCCCGCTCGCCCCATAATAACTTGATCATCTAGCAAAGCGAAGCTCCTGAATAAGCCACCACAAGTCCGCCGATCACAGACCTGACCAGATAACTATCTGAGAACCTTTAGAAGAATTTTAGTATGGAGCGCAACGCCCACGAGGACCTCTGAAGTTGAGGTGTATAGAGAGGACTCGTATACATCTACAATCTAGTTTGGTTTGCTGTTTTGGAGCTAGGGAGAAGGTAGACACGCGAGTTTATAAAAACGATCGAGATAGTACAACTGTACAAGTACAGCTAGAGTCAGGGCTAGACATGTTCTACACTGATCATTTGAATAGCAATTGGCTAGTTAACTATGGTCGATATCCTTAAAGTACTAACTAACAGTAGTCGTTTGTATTTTTTAGTACTCCCTGTCTTAAAATATGTGTCTCAATTTTTTTAGATACGTCTGTATCTAAAATTGAATTACATGTAGATATATTTATATTTTAACTAAAGTAAGACATTTATTTTAGAACGAAGGAAGAAGTATTTTAGAATTTGCTCTCCTTGTTTGAATACATTTTGAGAGAACTAAGCCTGGCCTGGTAATAATTAATTACTCACTCCTTCCCAACTTAAAATGCATGTTAATTATGCTGAAAGTTAAATTTTTATAAAGTTTGACTAACTATATATAAAAATATTTAGCTTTATAGTACGGTTGCATATAACATAAAAGTATAATTCATGATGGTTCTAATAACATTGAGTTAATGTTGCGGATGATGATATTATTTTCTAGATATTCGTTTGATCAAAGTTTACAGTGTTTAACTTTAACTAAAATTAATATGCATCCTTATTAAAATGGAGAAAGTAAGAATCAACTATGCATATTTCAGAGGCTGCAAGTTGCCAAGTCGTTGCAAGAGCTTGCTTTATATTCCCCATCTATCAATATTTAGGTAGTACAAATCAACTATGCATATGTCAGAGGCTACAAGTTGCCAAATCGTTAGAGCATCCCCACTCGTTGGCGCTCCCCACGTCCAAATCCGGACGAAACAACCGCCGGATTGGACGAAATTAAGACGTGGGGAGTACCGTATTTCCAGTCGTCCACCCGGAGTTCGGCGGACATAGTTTAAATTCAAACAAAGCGCCGTCCCGCGCTACAAGTACGGTCAGTTGATTGGCAAAAGGAGCAAAAGGATCAGCCACAGATCGGCGATCGGAGGGAAATTACACGGAAACAGGCTCGTCGGCAGTCCCGGCCGGCACGGCGGTGTCCGACGGACCAGTTTCCTCACACGCCGTGGCCGAAGCGGCTGCGGCAGCCGACGAGGAAGCAGCGGCAGTGGACGTCGAAGCAGCCGCAGTCGACGAGGTAGATGGTGAGGAAGCCGAGGTAGGAGCCGGCGGAGACGACGAAGGACTGGCCGGAGTGGCTCGGAGGATGTCGCTGCGGTGGCCCTGGTACCAATTCCTTGTCTCCTCGTCCATCAGTTCCATGTCACCGCCGCCCATCAGGAACGCCAAGTCTGTGTTCCTCTTCTTCGCCGCCGCCGTCATCTTCAGCAGGGCGATCCGGACGCCTTGGTTGGCGAGAATCTCCCGCCACCTGCCGTCGAACTTGTCGTTCCTCCTGTCGGCGTGCGACCTCAAGTCGGCCCAGCACTTGTCGATCGACGCCTGCATCCTGTCGGTGGGATTGTCCGTCCGTTTGAGCTCTTTGAGCTTCTTTTGGCCGAGTTCAGGGCGCCCTTCCGCCGCGCAAGCCGCCGGAGCGTCGGGGTTGTACTGCTCGGTCTTGCTCTTCGAGAGGGTCGTTCGAGTTTCCTTCCACTTCTCGCAGTTCTCGAGGCGGGCGTAGACGTTGAGGAACTTGAACTGCATGCCGGTGTCGTCCGTGTACATGTCCAAAGCTCGGCGCAGCTGGGGAAAAAAGAGCACGGCGATACGGGTCAGCTAACGACGATGTACCTCGGTGATGCAAGGGTCGACGGAGCATACCTTTTGCTCCAAGTCGTGGCCGCTGATCGGCCGTTTGTCGACCTCCTCCTGTATGCCGTGCCATTTGTTGCACGCCGTCTGCATGATCCCCCAATGGGTGACCATTGCCTTGTCTCCCCGGTACACGTTCATGTTCGTCTTGTTGAAGTAGGGATCGACGAGTTTGCGTTCCTCGTACGCCTGCCTCACTCGAAGCCAATATATGTCGAACGACTGATTGGCTCCGATTACGCCGTTCGTGGACAAGGTCATCCAACCTTCGGCGAGGCACTCCTCTTTCTTCGGCGTCCACTTGATACGCGGTTCGGCAGGCGGCGAGTCCTTCTTCCTCTTCTTCTTCCCCTTCGACAGGTTGGCGGCGGCTTGAGTTGGCTCTTCTTCTTCCTCGTCTTCTTCTTCGACAGCTTGGCTTCCGTCGGCAACATCCTCCCGATGCTCGTTGCGCGCCGCCACAGCTGTCGTCGCCCTCGCCTCCTCTTGCGTGAAGAACCCCGGGCACGCAGCGGCGGCGGCCATGAAGAACCCTGGGCTCGCAGCGGCGGCGGCGGAGCCGGAGGTGATCATCTCGTGGATCTCCTCTTCGTTCGGCGCCGCCATCGCACCGAACTGGAGCGGCCCTCATCGCAGGGCCGGCGAGGTGCCCTCGAACTGGCCGCCGCCGCCGACGTCAAGCTCGGGCGGCGACGGCGTGGACCTGGACGGCTGGACGTAGGCGCCCTCTTGGAACACGGCAGTCGGCGACGGCGAGTACAACGAAGGGGAGAAGGACGACGGGGAACTGGTTGTACCTTGCGTCGGCCATTGGCCGGGGAACATGCCGCCGCCGCCGCTCATGGCCATGCTGATCATCCTCGCTTGTTCGTCCTGGGCCGCCGCCGCCGCCGCCCTCTTGGCGGCGGCTCTTTTCACCCTCTCCGCCCTGCCGCTTGTTTCCACCTCGCGCCGTTTCTCGTCCGCCACCTACTCGGCGTTCGACATGCCCAGCAGCTTCGTCTTCTTTGCCCGCGGCTTCCTCGCCGGCGCCTTCGGCGGCATTATGGTGGACGAGAAGACGAGGAGGAGAGTGGTGGTGACGAGAAGACGCCGCCGGGAACTGGAACTGGAAGACGAGGAGAATGGCCAAATTCGGCGGGAGAGAATGGGGATATGCAAGCAAATTGGAGGGAAAATCGACAGGATTTGGTTTTCCTGTCGCCGACTACGCGGGTCCACACGACGTTTCGCGCCAAAATCTTTCGTCCGGAGTCCCCGAGCGCGCCCCGTGGGGACCGGGGATGGCGTGGGCTCGCCGGATGAATGAAGGGCCAAATCCGGACGAAAACGAGGAACCGGGGGCGCGACTGGGCCGATTTACGCCGTCCGGATGTAAAAAATGCTCGCCGGGGACCTGTTCGGGGGACGAGTGGAGATGCTCTTACAACAGCTTGCTTTGTATTCCCATATATATTTAGGGAGTAGGAATCAACTATGCATATGCCAGAGCCTGCAAGTTGCCAAGTTGTTACAACAACTTTCTTTTATATTCCCATCTATCAATATTTAGGGAGTAGGAATCAACTATGCATATGTCAGAGCCTGCAAGTTGCCAAGTCGTTACAACATCTTGCTTTATATTCTCCATCTATCAATATGTAGGGAGTAGGAATCAACTATGCATATGTCAGAGGCTGCACGTTGCCAAGTCGTTGTTACAACAGCTTGCTTTGTACTCCCCATCTATCAATATTTAAGTAGTAGAAATTAACTATCCATACTTCCTCCATCCTCAAATAAGGGCATTTGCAACGGCGACCGTTTGCGTCCGCCAGGCCCAAAAATGCGTCCGGTACCACCTCTAGCAGGACCACGCATAGTAACCGCATCCGCAGCGACGCAAACGTGGCTCAAAAATACGTCAGGTTTGCGTCTCTGCGGACGCTGCACGGACGTAGCGGTCGTCCGCCCGGTCCTCGCACGGGCTCGCCTGGCAGGGGCACAGATACTTCGTCTTCCGCGGCATTACTTACGGACGGCGCGCTGCAGCTTTCTAGGGCCGCGTTAATGGCATGCGTCGGCTTCCGCGAGCGTGCGCTGCTGGGCAGCGTTGCAGTGACAGGACATTGAAGGCGAGATGGCATCCGAGCCTCTTAAAGAAACGCTGCCATCGCCCATTTCCCTGACAACACCATTGCCAGAGCCCACCCTATCCACCCGACCGATGCCATGGGGAAGAAATGCTAGCCGTTCCGCAAGACCAAGAATGAC
The DNA here is from genome assembly GCF_022539505.1 of Lolium rigidum. Lineage (NCBI taxonomy): Eukaryota > Viridiplantae > Streptophyta > Magnoliopsida > Poales > Poaceae > Lolium > Lolium rigidum. The sequence continues at coordinate 28,793,550 of NC_061512.1, forward strand.
GACGAGGCTAGCGGCTCGCGGTCCGGCAAGTAGCCACGGGTCGGGCGGTACGTCCGCATCGAGCTCGCGCGCCGCATTTCGGAGAAAAACCATCCGGTGCCATGGCCGGACGCAAACCTGCCTGGAGGAGGCTGGTACCTCAACTCCAGGCGCGTGCCGGTCCCCCCGTGCCGCGCGAGGGCCGAGAGCGCCGGGACGAGGTGCGCCGCTGCCGAGCGATCTTGCCGCCGGATCTCCGAGAAGATCCGGCGTACGCGCTCAACTCCTACAACTGGATCTCGTTCGGGATGTGGGAGTTCGACGCGCGCCGCCGCCCTGGCCACCTCGGCGACGTCGAGTACTTCGACCGCGAGATCCGCGCGGAAGAAGAGGAGAACCACCAGGAGGACGTAGACGAGGACGAGGACGAGCAGGCGGAGCACGCAAACTATGACCACGATGACGGCGGGCCCGCGTGAGATCCGGAGACCTAGCCGCCGGACATTACCGAGGACGAGGCCATTGCCATGGCACTAGCCAATAGCGAGCTCGATGACCTCAACGAGCTCGCTTTGTGGGACGGTCTCGCAATCCAGCTCCGCGAGTCGGTGCTCGCGCAGGGGAGGCCGGTGACTCCTCCGGCCATGCCGACACGTTCCAATGACGGCATGCCAGCTGCTGCTCCGGCCTGGGATCCGTGGCCACCTTCACCACAACCTCCTTCGCAGGCGACGGCCTGGACGCAGTTGCCACAGCCAGCCCTTCCTCCTCCACCACCGGCGTAGCAGCTTCCAAGGCCGACGCCGGAGTTCATCGACCTCGTCAGCGACGATGACCAGTAGGCAGTACCTAGTTTTACCACACCTTTATGGCCTTTTTAGAGTCTTTTTTTGTTTTTTATTGATGTAAATTATGACTTTTATGAATGGAAAAAAGTATGCATCGTGCCGCTGGAGCCACCCCCGATGCAAACGGACACGCAGTCGATTTCGACCATTTGGGACGACACAAACGGATGCGACGCGTCCATTTGGGCATCTGAAATCCATCGCCCCGTGACACGCGTACAGCACGCGACTGTTGGGAACCCCAAGTGGAATGTGTGATGCGTACAGCAGTAAGTTTCCCTCAGTTAGAAACCAAGGTTTATCGAACCAGTAGGAGTCAAGAAACACGTTGAAGGTTGATGGCGGCGAGATGTAGTGCGGCGCAACACCAGGGATTCCGGCGCCAACGTGGAACCTGCACAACACAACCAAAGTACTTTGCCCCAACGAAACAGCGAGGTTGTCAATCTCACCGGCTTGCTGTAACAAAGGATTAGATGTATAGTGTGGATGATGATTGTTTGCGAGAAAACAGTAGAACAAGTATTGCAGTAGATTGTATTCGATGTAAAAGAATGGACCGGGGTCCACAGTTCACTAGAGGTGTCTCTCCCATAAGATAAATAGCGTGTTGGGTGAACAAATTACAGTTGGGCAATTGACAAATAGAGAGGGCATGACCATGCACATACATGATATGATGAGTATAGTGAGATTTAATTGGGCATTACGACAAAGTACATAGACCGCTATCCAGCATGCATCTATGCCTAAAAAGTCCACCTTCGAGGTTATCATCCGAACCCCTTCCGGTATTAAGTTGCAAACAACGGACAATTGCATTAAGTATGGTGCGTAATGTAATCAATAACTACATCCTCGGACATAGCATCAATGTTTTATCCCTAGTGGCAACAGCACATCCACAACCTTAGGGGTTTCGTCACTCCCAGCATTCGACAGAGGCATGAACCCACTATCGAGCATAAATACTCCCTCTTGGAGTTACAAGCATCAACTTGGCCAAAGCCTCTACTAGTAACGGAGAGCATGCAAGATCATAAACAACACATAGATAGATTGATAATCAACATAACATAGTATTCACTATTCATCGGATCCCAACAAACACAACATATAGCATTACAGATAGATGATCTTGATCATGTTAGGCAGCTCACAAGACCCGACAATGAAGCACAATGAGGAGAAGACAACCATCTAGCTACTGCTATGGACACATAGTCCAGGGGTGAACTACTCACTCATCACTCCGGAGGCGACCATGGCGGTGAAGAGTCCTCCGGGAGATGATTCCCCTCTCCGGCAGGGTGCCGGAGGCGATCTCCTGAATCCCCCGAGATGGGATTGGCGGCGGCGGCGTCTCTGGAAGGTTTTCCGTATCGTGGCTCTCGGTACTGGGGGTTTTGCGACGAAGACTATATGTAGGCGGAAGGGCAGGTCAGGGGGCCGCACGAGGGGCCCAGACGACAGGCCGGCGCGGCCAGGGACTGGGCCGCGCCGCCCTGGTGTCTGGCCACCTCGTGGCCCCACTTCGTCTCCTCTTCGGTCTTCTGGAAGCTTCGTGGCAAAATAGGCCCCTGGGCGTTGATTTCGTCCAATTCCGAGAATATTTCCTTACTAGGATTTCTGAAACCAAAAACAGCAGAAAACAGGCAACTGGCTCTTCGGCATCTCGTTAATAGGTTAGTTCCAGAAAATGCATAAATATGACATAAAGTATGCATAAAACATGTAGATATCATCAATAATGTGGCATGGAACATAAGAAATTATCGATACGTCGGAGACGTATCACCCGCTGGAGATGCCCTAAGTCTACATCTAGATTTAAAATTTGTTAAAAAATGTACATCTACACTACCAATGCAGCTTATACTGGTCATAGTGGTAAGTATCATGGGAATGATGTTTTGGCACATGGGAGCCTATGCCCCATTTATTTTGAAATGCATGTTAGACACAATTTAAAGTGTCAAAAAAAATTGAAACAAAAATTTCGCGCGTACATCTTCATGTGATACGCGCTCACAAAGTCGTTTAATGAAAAATCAACTTTTCGTGTGACGTTTGTAAAAAGGAAAATTTCGGTGCTAAAACAAAGACTTATCACAAGATAAATTTTCTCCTTGTCACGTAGACTACAAAAAATATCATTTTTTCATGAAACTCGACAAACACACAGATATTATGGAGATGTACATGTAAATTTTTTTGTCAAATTTTCTTAACACTTGGAAATATGTTTTTATGGTAGAGGAATCATATGCACCCGGGAGCCGAATTGAGTTTCTGTAAGTATCACGTAGTACTATCATTCATATGATACTTGTATATGATACTATTTTTATACTGGGTAGCACCATCTACCAGTATCATAGTCATGCTATATTTATTGCTTTTTAAAATCTCAATGCAAACTAGTGTACAAGATTTGTTTGGCACTAACTTTTCTCGTGATATGCGATATATATGATACGGTATACACCTATGTTACTCTAATATCCTCTTTCCTCCTTAATTACCTGCTACATTAGCATTTTGTGGGATCAATTCTGTATACGGAAATACTTTTATACACCCACGCATGGGTGTGGGTGTTTCCGTCACCGTCCATTTATTACTCGAGATTCGTGCCCACCATGGTAGATAGAAAGATTCTTTTCTCTCTCCTCTTTTTATCCGAATCTCAAATCACAATTGAAAGGACACGAATGTCGCCTAGAGGGGGGGTGAATAGGCGATTTAAAACTTTTACGAGATGGGCTTAACAAATGCGGAATAAAACTAGCGTTTACTTTGTCAAGCCCAAAGCCTATAAACTATGGTTCACCTATGTGCACCAACAACTTATTCTAAGCAATGGTTCACCTATGTGTACCAACAACTTATGCTAAGCAAGACAAGCAACTTATGTGATAGCACGATATATATATAACTTCAAGCACGATGGCTATCACAAAGTAAAGTGCTTAAGTAAAGAGCTCGGGTATAGGAATAACCGAAGTGACGCGGAGACAACGATGTAGCCCGAAGTTCACACTCTTGCGAGTGCTACTCTCCGTTGGAGCGGTGTGGAGGACAAGTCACTCCAAATGCACGAGGGCCACCGTATTCTCCTCGAGAATTCCCACCAAAAGGGTTGTCCTCGATCCACTATGGGACCTTAGGAAGGTCACCGAACCCGCACAAAGCTTGGGGCTATCTCCACAACTTAATTGGAGGCTCCCAACAAATTGCCACAAAGGCCTTGCCCTTTAAGATTCTCCACAACTTAATTGGAGTCCCCAAGAACACCACAAAGATGCCACAAAGGCCTTGCCCTTGAAGATTCTCCACAACTTAATTGGAGTCCCCAAGAACACCACAAAGATGCCACAAAGGCCTTGCCCTTGAAGATTCTCCACAACTTAATTGGAGTCCCCAAGAACACCACTAAGATGCCACAAAGGCCTAGAATCCGTCTAGGGTTCCAAGAACCCAAGAGTAACAACCTTCTTGCTTTCACCTCCACGAATCACCGTGGAGAACTCAAACCGATGCACCAAATGCAATGGCAAGAACACCACAAAGATGCTCAAGTCCTTCTCTCTCAAATTCCAACAAAGCTACAAAAGCTATTGGGGGAATAAGAGAGGAAGAACAAATAAGAGGAGGAACACCAAATTTCTCCAAGATCTAGATCTAGTGGATTCCCCTCACAAAGAGAGGGATTTGATTGGTAGGAATGTAGATCTAGATCTCCTCTTCCTTTTCCCTCAAAAAGATTCAAGAAGCATAGGAGGAGTAGAGGGAAAGGGAAGCTCTCAAGGTCAAGAATGGTGGAGAGCACAAAGGGGAAGAGGTAGCTGCCCAAGGAGGAAGAAGGGGGCTTAAATACCCCCTCCCATCGAAATATGACCGTTTGGGTCAGCTCAGGCCGGATTTTCCGGGCCGGATATTTGCAAAATATCCGGGCCCCGAAAAACGGCTAAGGACATGAGAAAACTGCTCTCAGGATGGGGGCCGGACATTTGGCCGGATATTTGCCCGGATTTTTTCAAAAACCGGATTTTTCTGGGGGGCCGGATTATCCGCCCCAAACTTGGGCCGGAATATCCGCCCCCCTGAAAACTGGCAGAAACATCAAACTGAAACGGGCATAACTTTAGCATCCGGACTCCGATTTTGATGATCTTGGGTTTGTTTTAAAGCTAGGAACAAGCTCTACAAGATCATGCAGGAAACCATCATAGTCCAACAAGGGAGTATAGAAACAAATGATGAAAGGTTTGACCTATCTAAAAAAGACATACCGGTAAAACCTCCAATCTTGAAAATGCAACAAGTTGCCCGTGCAAAAACCATTCTTGATGAACTAGAGCTTGTCATGAGAATAAGCACAAGATCTAAATCATCACATGGATAAGATCCAAATAATAACCAAGAAAGATGATGAACCAAACTCGAAAACGCAACAAGTGATCTATGCGAAATCCGTTTTCGATGAACTAGAGCTTGTCATGAGAATAAGCACAAGCTCTAAAACATCACATGGATAAGGTCCAAATAACAACCAAGAAAGATGATGCAAGGATGCGAAGGTTTGAGCTCTCTCCGAACGATACGATCGAGTTACTCACTCGAGAGCCCTCTTGATAGTACGGCAACTAAACTATAAACCGGTCTCCAACTACACTATGAGACCGGTGAGAAAGAAACCCTATCAAGAGCAAACCTTATACTTGCACATTCCACTTGAGCTCGATGACGATGATCTTGACCTCAACAAGATGGAACGCCTTTCTTGCTTGTGCTTTCTTGACGAAGTCTCGTGGATTGCTCCCCCATAATCCACCATGGGAGAGCTTCTTCTTCGGCGCATCTTCACATAACCATGACCACCATGTGGATTGCTCCATGGCAAGCTTCAAGCTTATGAACTCTTCGAGTTGGCTCATCTTGAACTTGCACTTCATTCTTCATCATGTTGATGTCTTGAAGTAACTTGAGGGCTCACTTCATCTTCATCTTCAAGACATACTTGACACTTTATATCCTTCATCAAATTCTTCTTATTGCAACCTTGAAGCCAACATATGGTTCAAGAATTGCCTATGGACAACACCTACAAATATAACTCAATGCAAACATTAGTCCATAGGGATTGTCATTAATTACCAAAACCACACATGGGGGCTCCATGCACTTTCAATCTCCCCCATTTTGGTAATTGATGACAATCTCTTTGAGAGGGTTTATATAAGAAATTTAAGTAACAAATAAGTTGAATATATAGAGCAAACTCCCCCATAATATATGCATGTGTGAATGATCTTGACTTTCATTGCATATATTGGCATTCAAAGCCTAGTGGAGTTTCCTCTAAATATTCAACTATGCAAAGCAACAAGATGCAATGCAATAAAGGCACATGCTTAAGCACAAAGCAAAGACATAACCAAATTCCCTTAAACCCTCCAAACTTCTCCCCCATTGGCACCAATTGCCGAAATGGGTGAAAAATTTAGAAGGCCAATATAGTGAGAGTTCCTCCATAGCGTGTGCATTTCTCATAATTTGAGTGGAATCAAATGCACATATCCAATGACGAATATTCGGAAGGAATAACACTATAGATAGGATCAAAGATTGCAAAAAGATAACAAATTCAAGAAGCTTCAACAAATGAAGCAAGCAACCAAATGAACCACAAAGAGGATACCAAAAGAAAGATAGATATTATGATAAGATCAAGAAGATTGCTCTAAATAATATGAGGAAGCTCCCCAAGGTTTGTGCACAAAACAAGACAATTTGCATTGGAGTATAAAGTGCACAAACATGGAATCATCACTCCCATAATATCATTCAAAAACAAAATATACCAAGTGAATCAAACTCTAATGATCACCAAAAGATAGTGCTCTAAATTAAATGAGGAAGCTCCCCAAGGTACATGCATAAATTAAAATGTTGTATTTGAATACAATATGCATAACATGGAATCCTCACTCCCTCATTACCATTTAAAACACAAACATTTGGAATAGATCATAGATAGAGAAATAAGCTTAACACTTGCAACAAACAAATAGTTGAGCAACAAGTAAGAGGCACCATAATAAAAAGGCTCAACCAAGAGGATATGTGAAAGGCATGATAAAGCATATTATAAGACTATTACAAGGATGAGCAAAAAGCATCATCATAGTCTTCAATGAATTATATTGCTTAGCATGACCAATCAACACGCAATAAATAAATAAGATATCAAAAGGAGATGTATCATCTCTTATGTGTATAAGTTTCTCTAAGTGGGCAATATCACAAAGATATTTATCCACAAAGAAACATGCACACACAAAATAGATATGCAACAAATATAGCATGATATCCAAGACGAAGTCATGCAATATACCAATAAGAATTTTTGCTTATTAGCATGGCCGAAGGCTCAATTTTATCTTATTGTACATTCATGAACTTCAACCACAAACATCTAAAATACATCACAAATATCAACAAGGGAAAGAAGATAACACATCCACCAACTCAATAGTAATGTGTGATGCTAGTTTAAAGTGTGTAGATCATGAGTGTGCCTAGTTTAGTAAATTAGTTTGGTATGATAATTGTGTACCCCGTATTCGTATTTTAGACGCTAGTACCGAGGAGTATCAAGAGGAGGAGGAGGTCTACTTCCAAGGAGAAGAAGACCACTTTGACCAATTCCCCAACCAAGGCAAGATAATAGTCTTGCAAAGTGCAAAGCTCACCATGAGCAAAGCATTACCCATTTACTTAATGTTTATGATCCTATTTCCCAGTTTTACTTTACAAGTTTTATTTACTTTTGTTTTATCAAAGTACTTTTTGATTTATGATTCACTTGGATAGTATTGGATTAGTACAAGAGTATCAAAGTTAGCCTAGAAGCAAAGCAAAGTATTTAGCACCCCTCATACCTAGGGACGAAGATTCAGTGACTGGAGTACATCAGGTCACGCCGTGCCTGGACCTTCCATCTGCCCCACATCCTCTGCATCCCTGGAGCTCCCTCTCACCTCCCTGCATCCTCTCACCCACTTGCCAAGCACTGGAGCAAGCCCAACTTGACAAAAGCTTGCCATGCATTGGCATGGCATGCCTCCCTCATACTCTCTCTCCCTCTGGTCAATTCCAGCATGCCCTGCCTTGTCAATCCCCTCCCTCTCACTCACCTGATGCTGCCCAGCCACTGACTCGACGATGCCCTGCAATGGAGAGGCCAGAACACGCGCGCCCAGTGGCGCCCAGAACATGCCCATGCCGCGCCAGAGCGCGCATGGCATCCACTCTGGACGTGCCAGAGCGACGGCTGCCTGGAGCCCCTGCGCCACCTCGACCCCTCCTCTCAGCGCCAGTCGACGCACGACGGGTCCCTGAACCGCCTGGACAAGCTCACTGACCTGCGGGAACGCCGCAGGCGACGACCACGACGACGAGCTTTCGCCACGGTGACGCACGCTCCCGTCAAACTCACTGTCGCCTCAGAGCCTCGTTTTCACTGCCATCAAGCGCGTCATCTTCGCCAGGACACCAGTAACCCGATGCGCCCATCCCTTGCCTCTTCGCCGCCCTGGAACGATGACGACGGCGGCGACCCTAGCCGAGCGCCACAGCCACCTCTCCCAGCTATAAAAGGGGCCATCCTCTTCTCAATCCGAGCACACCACTCGCTTCCTCACCTCACCACAGTTCTCCTCGACCACCACCCCTGCTCGATTAGCCACCGGAGACCTCCAATTGCAAGCTCGCCGCCGCCGCCAGTACACGGAGCAAGCCGGCGAAGGAGACCACCTCAGGCGACGCCACTGCTTCCAGGCGCCTCCTCGTCGACTGCACGGTCCCTGCGCACATCACTGACGACCGCCGGAGCTCCGACGAGCTCGCCGACCCCTTACCACCATCGCCAGTAAGTCCGCCTCTCATCGTCGACGACGACGCTCCTCGACCGTCGATCCATCGTCTAATCGCACGGTCGTTACTTCCCCGTACCGCTTCGCGCGTTACAGCTCACAGACAGGTGGCCCCCACCTTGTCAGCTGGCCCGTTGCGAAGTTGGGCCGGCCCATCTCTTTCTCTCTCTGTGCAGCCCAACAGTTTTCCCGCCAGCCCATGTTTTCAAATTCAGAAATTCCAAAATAGAGAAATATGCAATCTGATGTTAACTTTGAAATTTAATAGGGACAAATCTACTGGGCCAAATTTTACAAATTTTAAACATTTGGAAACCTTATGAAATTATCTACACAATGCCACTGGATTGAACCCTAGATCTATTGTAGAATTAAAGTGAGAAAATAAACAAGGCAGGGACTTTTCTGCCTTAGAATAATTCTTAAAAATCAACCATAAATGCTTTTCAGTTAATTCTAACTCCTATAATTCACATTTCTCTTATACTAATTGTTTCTACAAAAATATGCCATGCTTACTTTGAATGATCATGGCCTGGTTGAATTAAATGACTTTATGGCTATTTCTAGTCAAAGATATTGTCCAAAACTATTAAGAAATCTTATGGGAGTGTTTCTCTCATTTAAATCTTGTCACCACCAATTTCAAATAAGGTAGAGACTCTGGTCAATTAGGTCTCATAGAAATTGTTGGTGATATTAAATCTTTGCCATGCTAGAATTAAATGGTATGAGGTACTCACCTCATTTAAATCATTTTCTTAAATGATAAGTGTGAAGAGGTTGACCTTGGTCAACCTAGGTCACATATTATGCATGAGAGAAATTAAATCTTAATAAGATAATGAGAGGGAATTATTTCTCTGAATAATTAAAAGTAACATTCAAGATTAGTATGAGAGGAAATTATTTTTCTTAAATAATAAGAAGAACACATCCACCAACTCAATAGTAATGTGTGATGCTAGTTTAAAGTGTGTAGATCATGAGTATGCCTAGTTTAGTAAATTAGTTTGGTATGATGATTGTGTACCCCGTATTCGTATTTTAGACGCTAGTACCGAGGAGTATCAAGAGGAGGAGGAGGTCTACTTCCAAGGAGAAGAAGACCACTTTGACCAATTCCCCAACCAAGGAAAGATAATACTCGATCTTGCAAAGTGCAAAGCTCACCATGAGCAAAGCATTACCCATTTACTTAATGTTTATGATCCTATTTCCCAGTTTTACTTTACAAGTTTTATTTACTTTTGTTTTATCAAAGTACTTTTTGATTTATGATTCACTTGGATAGTATTGGATTAGTACAAGAGTATCAAAGTTAGCCTAGAATCAAAGCAAAGTATTTAGCACCCCTCATACCTAGATGCTAGTGCTAAACTAAAAATGACTACTCTAGATGGGAACATGTGTTTAAGAAATGATGATGTTGAAAAACCTTGGAATGATGTGTCATTTCCATTGAATGATTTTGAAGGTGAATATGACATGAATTTGACTTGGTGAAAGGACTAAAACTGATGATTGAGTTGGATGCGATACCATTCCAATTTTTGAGTACCCCCACAATACCTGATTATGGGTAAGGCTTAGCTGGAAATTTATGTGTCTTAGTATGGGTTCCCTCTGAACACACGTCATAGGGGTTATGCTTGAGGCTGCCTCCGTTGTTGAGAAAGGATGTGAATTGAGGTGAATTGTACGGCCAAGCCCTGTGCAGTTCCCGGGTTAACAGTTGGTTTTCACCGGGAGGCCAAGCTCATGGGGAGAGGTGCCTATACTAGGATGTGTAAGTGAAAGGTTAACGGTTGATGATCCGCGTACTGAGTTACGATTATTCGGGGTTTATCCCTTACAGATGCAATCAAATGTTGTGGCACAAGTGTGCAACCTCTGCAGAGTGTAGAACTATTCGAATAGCCGCGTCCGCGGATATGGACAATTGGAAAGGCCATACTGTTTCCGTCATCAAAATTTATATCTATGTGACTGGTGAATTTGAACTTGAACTTGAACGGTGACTTTGAACTTGAATCACAACAGAGTTGTGGGAATGACACTAATGTTCCCACTTGAGTTAGTTAGCACGTGAGGAGTTTGTTTACAAAAATGTTTATCAAATAAAATTGGCTTTATGCAAATAACCTTAGAGCTTAGAACACTCTCAATAGCAATGTTAGTACTTACATTAGTATTAGATTGCGAGTACTTAAAGTACTCACGGCTTTGTCCCTGGCTATTCAAATGGCCAGAATATGAAGCCGAGCAGCAGTACGAGGATGACGATCGGCAGGACGTCTACCACAACTAGGAGCTTCTAACGTCAAGCGTTGGCCTCGTGGACTAGAGAGTCCTTGTATCTTACGCTTCCGCTATGAACTTGTGTTTGTTCGTTGATCATTAGATCAACTATTCGTGTAATATGGATCATGTGATTCCAATTTGTAAGACATTATGGTTTGTAATGAATGATGACTGTGATACTTAACTATTATGCCTCGCAACAACAATTTCCTGGGATTGCGATGTATGACATAATAGGCATCCGGACTTAAAAATCCGGGTGTTGACAGTTGACAAGCGAGTGCATAACACTATGTTACAAACTGAACAGTCAAAATTTAGTGTATGATGAATATAAGCATGCTAATTTGGCGTTTCCGAATTCCAAAAAGCATTAGACAGAGCCAGTGATAATATCAGACATAAATCATGGCATGTATATGCGGCTTAAGAAAATATACTCGAACCCTTGGATGGTTACGGCCCGGCTGGTCCTTGGACTTGAGCTTATATAAGCATCCAGAAGGTGGGGCTGCCAATAACTTGGTGGCAGCCTCTGCAGATGCCTCATCAGCAGCAGTTGCAATCCTTTTCACCAATGAAGGCTTAGCAGTTTCAGTCTGCATATGAAAATTGAAGAGCAATAGACATCAGCAGTTATATAGAAAATGAATCTATGATACACTGATGCATATAGTGCTGGATGTAAGTGGAAGAATAGGGTTGTGTGTGTTTCTGAACTATTGGTAAGCATTAGACAAAGCCGGCAATAAACAGACAAATCAAATCATGTATGAGGATTAAGAAAATATATCTGCTTACTGAAAAGGATACCACCTAGCTGGCCCGTGGCCTTGTGCTTGAGGAGGTTTTCAGAAGATGGTGGCGGCACCATCGTCTTCACAGCAGCCTCATTAGGATCATTTTTTCCATTTGAGTAGAGGCACAGAAGCTTCATCCTGCATATGAATAGCAACAGAACTCATCATTGGTATTTAATAAATCTATGAGATAGACTGATGCAAGTAGTGCGAGATGTAAGTGGAAGAATAGGGTTGTGCATAGACAACAGTTGACAACAATGCAAATCTATACCTAATAATAAAGGAGCTAATGTTTCTGCCAAAATTTTCGTCCAACTTTTTTCTGGACGATTTTACCCTCCCACCAAAACGCATATTACGCACTTTTACCATATTACCGGTTCGTTCTTTATGTTCTTCTTTCCTTCTCCCATCGAACAAACCCGCTCCAGGCCAGCACATCCCGCGTGGATCAGAATATGGGCTATCGTGTGGGCCGGAGCAGTTGATGCCGCGTTGCCGAACGCCCGAATGGGCTGGTATTTTCGTTACCGGTTGGTTCTTCTATTTTCCTCCCCCACCCCGCATCATGCATGGGCCAGAGAGCCGCATTTTTTGGCCTTGTTAACCTGCTCGGCAGGACCAAAAGCCCCTGGTGATGTGCGTTCATAAGCTGAATATTGTGCTGGCCGCGCGCGGTGCCCTAAACCTGCTCAACTCCAGCCGTGAGAGTCACACCGAGACGGACATGCTGGTCACGTTTATGGGCTTGGATACATGCGGATGACGGGAGCCTTCGAGTTTTGCCGGGACGGCTACCTACTGCTCAAGAACCCATACTCTGAAGTAGCTAGCTTGGCCTCCAGCCGATCACGATCTTGTTCAGTGTAGGTACACGCGCGAGCGCTCGCACACAAGCCCGCTGAGATTGAGTTCCTGCTCGCCCAGTGTCCGTCAAGAAGGACGCCGTCGACAGGGTCCCGCGGTGTACAGATCTGGGTCCCGCGGTGTACAGATCTAACCACGTCATCGCCAGGAAATCATCTTGCTTCTGCGCTGCTACCGGATCAACATGGCAGTCTATTGCGTGCTCGTGCTTGCCACACTGCGTGTTGGTTTCGCACAGCCTACACCGACGACAGTCTGGCCGTCTACTTCGTCGCCTCCATCGTCCATCAAGACTACTCGCTCTTCTGCCGGCGTGCTCGGCACCGGTTCCAAGATTGTGGAGTGCAAGCCGTCCCTACCTGGCCCGAGAACAGCCTCCCTACTACCTCGGAGCTTGTGGTCTTGGGCGGCGCCGTGCTTAGTCCGGTGTGCTCCTGCCCAGGTCCGGCTGATTCTCATCCATGCAACGCAGACGGGTCAGCGTGCTTGCTTCTTTAACCTACAACTCATGTTCAGTTCTTCAGGATCCTCGCGTGCCTCACCTGCTGGATGTGCGCCATGGAGGTCAAGCTCAGCTACTGATATGATCTATGCCAATTCTGCCTTGGTGGAGCTGGCCGACACTGCGTGTCCCTTCGCCAGCGCAGACACCTGCATGGACTAACCTCCTTCATCAGTGAGGTCCTCCTGGCCGAGCTTTCCCGCAGACACTATATGTCGATATTCGCTACTAGAACCTCTATACCAGCTCCTCCAACACACAATGCACTGGCACATCGTTGACTTGGTCCCTGACATGAAAATTTTCAAAAGGAGGATTGGGAATCTTATTACTTGGAACCTAACGTGCGGAAGGCAAACACGTATATACACTTAGCTTGATTAATTGGCTGAGCAACAACGTATGGAAACTTTGGCCTAGAGGGTGGGTGTCATTGTTCTTCAAGGATTTCTTAATCAATTAGCCTGTGTTGAGCATGTATTGTCTAAGAAAAAGTTGTGGAAAAAGTGACGTAATTATTATTTACTAGCTTCTCACGGTATTAACTATAGATAACATGTCTACTATTTTCTAGCTAGCTATATGTCAGGCAATTGTATATAATTGGGTTAGCATGTCTTAAGCGATGCAGGGCAAGAACGACATCAAATATTAAGTGGTAGGAGGTAAAAACAAACACAATTATTTTCTATTTAAACTTTATCATTGTATGTCCCGGTGCAACGCACGGGTTATTTTCCTAGTACCTAATAATAAAGGAGCTAATGTTTCTGCCAAAATTTTCGTCCAACTTTTTTCTGGACGATTTTACCCTCCCACCAAAACGCATATTACGCACTTTTACCATATACCGGTTCGTTCTTTATGTTCTTCTTTCCTTCTCCCATCGAACAAACCCGCTCCAGGCCAGCACATCCCGCGTGGATCAGAATATGGGCTATCGTGTGGGCCGGAGCAGTTGATGCCGCGTTGCCGAACGCCCGAATGGGCTGGTATTTTCGTTACCGGTTGGTTCTTCTATTTTCCTCCCCCACCCCGCATCATGCATGGGCCAGAGAGCCGCATTTTTTGGCCTTGTTAACCTGCTCGGCAGGACCAAAAGCCCCTGGTGATGTGCGTTCATAAGCTGAATATTGTGTACTAAATAGTCCCACCTCAACTTCATTAGAACACGTTTGACTGGTTTATATACGTCAATTTCGCTGAAACAACAAGCCTCGTCACTAAGATACTTGCCAGCCTATTGATTTTGATCATCCCGTTTGGCTTAATTCTCAGAACCAATTGTATTCCGATGCACATTCCCATTTATAAAAGTGACGGCTTCATTCACCCTCAAAAATTATAGAAATAAAAGGGCAAACATTCTTTAAAATTTGCGAAACTTTGTGGCAGTATTTTTTGAAAACAACGAAATCAAAAAATAAAAGCCTCACATCTACCAATCATCCAGTGCAAAGTAGAATGAAGTAGGGGCAACAAAAAAAGGGTTCACAATGATGGCGAACTTTGAGGACGCATTATTCTCGAAACGCCTAGATGGGAAGGATGAAATGGTGTTTCACTAGGTTAAAGACATTGTCGGCGTCGAAGGTGAAACCGTAATTGGGGCGAGGATTACTGGGACTCCAGGAGGGTCGCACGTGCAACAGCTAAAGCGTCGACGTGCCAGCCGACCAGCCCAGGCAAGGGGGTGTCGTGGCCCCTGTGGCACGCCAGACATACATGGCGGGCTGGTAGCTGCCTAGCGACGGGGTAAAAAATGTGTGGATTGATGTGTTATATATAGCACCGCAATATATATAGTGTAATTTAGAAATTCCACCATATTAATACAAACCAAATCAGATTTATTTAGAGACTTTATACGTGGATATATAGAGAGAGCTATTTCAGTCCATGATATTTTGGAGGAGAAAATGGGAAAAGGCAAAAGCAAGACTAGGGTTTACCTAGATTGTCAGGAAAAAAATTAAGTAGTACAAATGTTTTGAGTCCTAAATTTCTGAGTTGTTAGCAAAATATTATATGTGTCCTATATATAATATCGTTTGAATTCATATATTAATGAAATTTAAGAATGATATCCACCATGTTACCGGTACGCGGTATTGCAAGTTTATTTTTCCGGTGCAACGCACAGACACTTTTGCTAGTGATTTCAAAAGAAGCCAACGGAACTCAACAGTTTATATACTGGATGAGACAGACTGAAAAGTGAAAAATTAGTGTATGACGATTGTAAGCAAACGCAGTGTTTCTGAACCTTTGCTAAGCATTAGGCAAAGCCAACAGTAATTAAACAGATAATAATAAAATCATGTATGTGGATTAAGAAAATATACCAGATTCATTAAAAGGTCACCACCCAGCTGGCCCATGGCCTCGTGCTTGTAGAGGTTTTCGGATGATGGTGCCGGCACCATCGTCCTCACAGCAGCCTCATCAGCCTCATTTTGCATCCATTTGAGTAAAGGCGCAGCAGTTTCAGACTCGCATAAGAATGGGAACAGATCTCAGCAGTGATATTGAATGACTCTAAGACAGACTGATGCATATAGTGCTGGATGTAAGTGGAAGGGTATGGCTGTGTATGGACAACAGTTCACAACAATGCAAGGGTGTGTTCGGTTCTGAAACAGCGTGGAATGGAATGGAATGGTTCCATTTCAGAGGAATGGAATGGTTACATTTTTTCGGTTGGGAAAAATGGAGAGCAGAACAGATCGAGGTTAAACTAATCATTTGTCTCAAAATTGTAATTAGCAATTGCAAATGACATTTTAATCTCAAAGTCGTAATTAACAGCGCCTAATGGTGCTCTTTTAATCTAAAAATCGTAATTAACATCATTTTTTGTTGGGTTAGGGGAACTGGAGAGTAGATGAACATTACCGTATGATGATTGTAAGCAAACGAATTTGGTGTTTCTAAAATTTTGGCTTCGAGATCTTATCGGCTTCAACTCTAGCCTACCCCAGCTTGTTTGGGACTGAAAGGCTTGGTTGTTGTTGTTGTTGTTGTTGTAAACTTTTGGCAAGCATTAGAAAAAACCGACAATAAACAGACTAAATCATGGCATGTTTTGTGGATTAAGAAAATATACCATATTCATTAAAAGATCGCCACCCAGCGGACGCGTGGCCTTGTGCTTGTAGAGGCATTTAGAAGATGGGGGCAGCATCAACATACTGGCAGCCTGATCAGCCGCAGTTTTGATCTTCCTTTTGAGTAAAGGCCCTAAAGTTTGAGTCTGCATATGAATAGCAAAACAAAAGGCAGATCTCAGTAGTGATATTGAATTACTGTATGAGATAGACTGATGCGTATAGTGGATGCTCTTAGCTTTTTGCACCATGAACACTAGCTATGGACAGACAAAAAAAAACTAGTTGACTCAGCTTTGTCTAGATACCTCCATCCCAAAGCTTAAGACTTATTTATATTTGAGAAATCAAAACAAGTAAAGTTTGACCAAAATTGTAGAACATTCTATCAACAAATATAATATTGTGTAGATACCGTAGGAAAATATATTTCACAACCTATTTAATGATATTAATTTTGTATTTTGCATGTTAACGATTTTTGGTAAAAGCTTAGACAAATATGGTATAGTTTGACTTTCTAAAAATAATATAAGCCCTAAGCTTTGGGATGGAGGTAGTAGTATCTAGAGCTAAAACACGTCTAGATACATCCGTATCTACAGATAGTTGAGTCAATTAATTTGGATCCGAGGGAGTATCGATTCGGACTACATCATGGTAAGTTGGTTAAAAAAATTACCCCCGGGAGGTCCTCGCCCGACTCGAGCAGTGGCATTTCGCTTCTTGTGCTGCAGATCCGGCCATGCTCCTGCAGCAGGTGGGGCGCTATCGTTCCCCATAGCCTCAAGCACGGAACCCGGAGGTACCAACCTGATATAGAGAATATAGAGCATGGTATCACAGAGGCTTTACGCACAAACAGCCGAAGACATGTGCTACTTTAAGCATTTTTCCGTAACAGGAATGCATTGAGGATGCAGACAGACAGAGTGGATAAGCAAACGGAGTACCTGCTTCCGGGGCTGGGGACGCAGCCTTAGGCTCAGCCAACTGCCCACATGCGTGGTGGCCTTACGCTCCATTGCCCCCCCCCCCCCCACCACCACCACCGAGGTCTTCCCTTTCCTGTACAAGCTGACAAAAGATACAGTGAGGATCATCAAAAACTACAAAGGTTGCAAATGTCGACAAATAAAGGAAGAACACCCCAATCCAAGCAAAGGTAGCCCCCGCCCCCCATCCCCATCAATCACTCCCAGCGCGAGGGTGACCAGAAAGACACCCCTTCGCCCAGAATAGGAAATAGATGTGCAAGATATCGAGGTGAGGAAAAAAGAACCGATCTCGAGAAAGGAAAGAACATTACTAGTACTACCTAATCAGCTTGGTCTAGATGCAGCTTGCCCCTCCAAGCTGGATGCCTGGACGGTGGAGGCGAAAGGAGGGGATCGAGCTAGCGGCTTGCATCCGTCTACCGTCGCGCACTCGATCGGGAGAGACAAGGGGGCTATATAAAGGGGAGGGGTAACATATTTTATTACACAAGTGAACTTACCGATGTGACTAGTCATTACATGTCTCATTGAAACCGGGGCCCATAGTGTGGCACCCCAAATTCACTTGAACTCGCCCGCGGGACGCATTGGCGCGTCAAGAAAACCCCCGAATTGTAGCGGGGAAATGAAACATTTCACAAAAATTCGAAATTCAAGCACACTGCCACGCGCCAAGCACGCGGGCTGTTCCTTCCTCTTCCTCGGTTCCTCCTCCCCTATCCGAAAAAACCCCAAATCCCAAGCTCAAACAACAACAAAAAAAACCAAATCCCCCGGCCGCCATGCATGTTCTCGTTAACCCGCTGGAGATCGTTCCCGGACGAGGCGGAACCCCCGCCCTGAGATCCCGAGTTCGTCCGTTCCGTCCACCTCGAGGCACTGCGTGCTGTCTCGCAGCGGCGGCTTGAGGGCGCTGCAGAGGAAGTTCTGCCGGAAAGTGCTCATGGCAACCATGCAAGCTCACCGGCGATAAAGTGCGGAACCCCCGCCCTGAGATCCCGAGTTCGTCCGTTTGCGCATAAAGTGCATGCGTATATATATATATATAATTAAGTGTGCTTCTTGGCCACCAACGATATATAGATCGAGAGAGAGAGATTGATATATATATATATATATCCCCAAGAATATGTTCAAATATATATTGAAATATATATATGCACGAATGATATGCAAGGTATGCCATGCGTGCATGCACACTAATTATATATATATATATATTATGATACTACTTAATCAAATGTGTTTTCATTCGAGATCGAGAACTTGTCAAAATTCAAGTTAATTAATTTATCAGCGCTAATTAGTTGGTCGCCTGCTTGATGCGCAATTAAGTGTCGTTGGCCTATATATGTAGGGTTTAATTAGGGCTAGGGTTAGGGTTAGTGTTAATTAGGGTCTAGGGTCTAGGGTTTAGGGTTTAGTGTTTAGGGTTTAGGGTTTAGGGTTTAGGGTTTAGTGTTTAGGGTTTGGGGTTTAGGGTTTAGTGTTTAGGGTTTAAGGTGTTTAGGGATTAGGGATTAGGGTTTTAGGGTTTTATGGTTTAAGGTTTAGGGATCATCGATCGAGTGCGCACACACATTATTAGAGGCATCTGCTTTAATTTGCGCATAAAGTGCATGCGTATATATATAAGTGTGTTTCTTGGCCACCAACGATATATAGATCGAGAGATAGAGATTGAAATCCCCAAGAATATGTTCAAATATACGCACACACAATTATTAGACGCACCCGCGCCTTTGCGCATAAAGTGCACGCGTATATATATATATAAGTGTGCTTCTTGGCCACCAACGATTTATAGATCGAGAGAGAGATTGATATATATATATCCCCAAGAATATGTTCAAATATATATTGAAATATATGCACGAATGATATGCAAGGTATGCCATGCGCGCATGCACACTAATTATATATATATTATGAGACTACTTAATCAAATGTGTTTTCATTCGAGATCGAGAACTTGTCAAAATTAAAGTTAATTAATTTATCAGCGCTAATTAGTTGGTCGCCTGCTTGATGCGCAATTAAGTGTCGTTGGCCTATATATATATGTAGGGTTTAATTAGGGTTTAGGGTTTAGGGTTAGCTAGCTAAGGCTTTAGGGTTAGGGTTAGGGTTAATTAGGGTTTAGGGTCTATATAGGGTTTATGGTTTGGGGTTTAGTGTTTAGGGTTTAGGGTCTAGCTAGGGTTAGGGATTAGGGTTTAGTGTTTAGGGTTTAGGGTTTAGGGTTTAGGGTTTAGGGTGTAGTGTTTAGGGTTTAGGGTCTAGGGTTTAGTGTTTAGGGTGTTTAGGGTGTACGTTTAGGGTATAATTAGGGATTAGGGATTAGGATTTTAAGGTTTACGGATCATCGATGGAGTGCAGACACACATTATTAGAGGCACCCGCGCCTTTGCGCATAAAGTGCATGCGTATATATAAGTGTGTTTCTTGGCCACCAACGATATATAGATCTCGAGAGAGATTGAAATATATTTAGGGTTTATGGTTTAGGGTTTAGGGTTTATGGTCTAGGGTTAGGGTTTAGGGTTTAGGGTTTAGTGTTTAGGGTTTAGGGTTTAGGGCGTAGTGTTTAGGGTTTACGGTCTATGGTTTAGGGTTTAGTGTTTAGGGTGTTTAGCTAGGGTGTACGTTTAGGGTATAATTAGGGATTAGGGATTAGGGATTAAGGTTTAAGGTTTAGGGATCATCGATCGAGTGCACACACACATTATTATTAGAGGCACCTGCGCCTTTGCGCATAAAGTGCATGCATATATATATAAGTGTGTTTCTTGGCCACCAACGATATATAGATCGAGAGAGAGGGATTGATATATATACATATCCCAAAGAATATGTTCAAATATATATTGAAATATATGCACGAATGATATGCAAGGTATGCCATGCGCGCATGCACACTAATTATATATATATTATGAGACTACTTAATCAAATGTGTTTTCATTCGAGATCGAGAACATGTCAAAATTCAAGTTAATTAATTTATCAGCGCTAATTAGTTGGTCGCCTGCTTGATGCGCAATTAAGTGTCGTTGGCCTATATATGTAGGGTTTAATTAGGGCTAGGGTTAGTGTTAATTAGGGTCTATGGTCTAGGGTTTAGGGTTTAGTGTTTAGGGTTTAAGGTTTAGGGTTTAGGGTTTAGTGTTTAGGGTTTGGGATTTAGGGTTTAGGGTTTAGTGTTTAGGGTTTAGGGTGTTTAGGGATTAGGGATTAGGGTTTTAGGGTTTTATGGTTTAAGGTTTAGGGATCATCGATCGAGTGCGCACACACATTATTAGAGGCACCCGCCTTAATTTGCGCATAAAGTGCATGCGTATATATATAAGTGTGTTTCTTGGCCACCAACGATATATAGATCGAGAAATAGAGATTGAAATCCCCAAGAATATGTTCAAATATACGCACACACATGAATTATTAGACGAAACCGCGCCTTTGCGCAAAAAGTGCATGCGTATATATATATATAATTAAGTGTGCTTCTTGGCCACCAACGATATATAGATCGAGAGAGAGAGATTGATATATATATATCCCCAAGAATATGTTCAAATATATATTGAAATATATATATGCACGAATGATATGCAAGGTATGCCATGCGCGCATGCACACTAATTATATATATATTATGATACTACTTAATCAAATGTGTTTTCATTCGAGATCGAGAACTTGTCAAAATTCAAGTTAATTAATTTATCAGCGCTAATTAGTTGGTCGCCTGCTTGATGCGCCATTAAGTGTCGTTGGCCTATATACACTACAAGAAAAGTTCTGATAGGCAACGTCCCAAAATCGTCCGCTAAGGGGTATTTTTCGTCGCCTATGGGCCTAACCCGACGATATGGGTTCTGTTGTCGAAACTGCGTCAGGCAAAGTCCTACCACCTTTTTCGGTCCGTCGCGCTTGGGCGCCCTTCCGCCACGGAAAATCGGACCGCTGCGTAAGTGTTTCCGGAGCCCGTTGACTCGCCGACGCTCATGCAACCGCCACGTGGCGTACGCCGTTAATCGGCAAGCACCGGCGTTAACCGGCTGAAACACCGTGGTAGATGGTAGGCTCACACGAGGCCTGCCAAATCTTAAGAGGGCCGGCCCGTTAAGTTTGCGGGCCGGGCCAGCTGACTTAGTTTGACCGGTCAACTATATAGCTGGGCTAGACCATTAGTTACGTGGGCCGGGCCTAACCTCTAAGGTTGACTGGTCAAAACATTAATGGGCCGGGCCGAATGCACTCATTTGACCGGTCAACAGGCAAAAAGGCCGGCCCACAAGAAATGTGGGACCCACTTTCTTGTTATCGGGCCGGCCCATTTTACAAGTGGGGTCCACCTTAACGCAAGTGGGCCGGCCCAAGAAGTTATTGGGCCGGCCCAATTAGCCTGTGGGTCCCACTTTCCTGCTACCGGGCCGGCCCATTTAGTACGTGGGGTCCACAATAGATCAAATGGACTGGCCCAACAAAAAAGTGGGCCGGGCCAAAAACATGGGTGGGTCCCACTTTCCTGTTAAAGGGCCGGCCCATTCAATGTGTGGGGTCCACCACATAGCCAGTGGGCCGGCCCAGCAAGATAGTAGGCCGGGCCAAAAACACAGGTGGGTCCCACTTTCCTGTTAAAGGGTCGGCCCATTCAATGTGTGGGGTCCACCACATAGCCAGTGGGCTGGCCCAACAAGAAAGTGAGCCGGGCCAAAAACACAGGTGGGTCCCACTTGCCTGTTAAAGGGCCGACCCATTTTGTATGTGGGGTCCACCACATAGCCAGTGGGCTGGCCCAACAAGAAAGTGGGCCGGGCCAAAAACACAGGTGGGTCCCACTTGCCCGTTAAAGGGCCGGCCCATTTTGTATGTGGGGTCCACCATATAGCAAGTGGGTCGGCCCAACAAGATAGTGGGCCGGCCCAATAAGCAGCGGGCCCACTATCGTGTTAACGGGGCGGCCCAATAAGTAAGCGAGCCGGCCCAAAATGAAAGTGGGTCCCACACTATTGTAAATAGGCCTGCCCAATCTGTTGTAGGGCCCTGGTTGTTTGACTAGTCAAATTGCATTAAATTTCATGAGCCTACAATCTGATATCAATGATACACACAATTACATACACAAATAAAATAACCGGAAAATTATAAGGCAATTAATGTGCCCAAATAAAAAAATTACATAGAATCATTGAAGACTTCTATTAGCATCATCAATAACACGTTGACATTTGGCAATCGCCTTGATTGAATCTTGTGTACTCTAGGCCAACATGTCAGCTACAGATCTTAAAGCAGCAATACCATGTCTTTTATAAAGTACAGCCTTGAGATATTTACTGTTTGATGAAAAGAATGGTCTAGGTTGACGGCTATGAGAGGATGCATCAGAAGAAAGATCGAACTTTTGTGGGCCTCTCTTCCGATGAAGATTGCTTCATCACAACCGCATTATGATAATAATGCAGAAAGAGTTAAACGATGAACTATGCAAACATGTATTAAGCATTATCGATATGAGATAGTCACAAGTACTAAGCACAGACTTACATTATATCGTTGCATAGGCTCACCCCGGAACCTTTTTTGCGCTCTATCTTCTACTAAGGACTTCTTCATTACAACTGCATTCTAGTAATATTGCAAACATAGTTACAACAAGTGAACTATTCAAACATTTATTATGCAATGTAGATATAAGATAATAACAAGTTGCATAAATAAGACAATGTATGGAACTTGTACTAAGCAGTACTTACATCATAATGTTGCACAGGGTCGCTTTGGCGAGTATCTTCTAATGATGACTGCTTCACTAAAACTGCATTATGGTAATATTGCAAACATAGTTACAACAATTAACTATTCAAAAATGTATTACGCAATGTAGAGATCAGATAACAGCATGTAGCAGAAATAAGCACAAGATAAGATAAGATGCATGTACTAAGCACATACTGGCTCACTGCAGTCCTTCTCTTGCGTGCACTAGTCGTGGTCGACATGCCTATCATTTTAGGTTCAGCCATCAAGTGAAATGCTAATCCTCCTGCTCCATTGTCCTTAATCTGTGTTTAGATATCACATTTAACACCAAGTCAGCTGGTTTCAAAATAACAAAAAACTTGAGCTGCCAAATGAATAAGCCAATATTTACCAGATATCAGATTAAAACCAACTAGATGTTGCTTTGCATGAGATACGAATTTCAGAAATTCAGATTTAGAGTAGGGTAATGCCAAGGTTTTCCACATAAAGTAAACAGGCATTAAGAATGACCAAATGTCAGGTTCAAATCACCTTCGCAGTTGCTCCAAGACAAGCATATCAAATAGGCAGAAACATAGTAAAGCATGGATGGCCTTGCTATGGAAGGGTTCCAAGTGTTAATCTCTTGCATAAGGAACAATGCATATAGGTTATAGATAATAACGGAAGTAAACTGCCAGAGTTACCAACCAAGAACTCAGATACCAACCTTCCCTAGCGTCCCCGCTGTTAATGTTGGATCTTCTAATAAGTGGTTCGCATGATCAGTCCCTAGGAAAAATAACATTGACAATTTAGTGAACGATAATACAAAGACAAGACATGCACGCAGCAATAACTATACAAGCTGTGCGACAGGAGCATTCATGGAAAAAAATAGCTATAAGCTAAAGACGAGGTATAAGAGCAAGCAGATTGGAAATACATATAGCATGATTATAAAATCAGTGTGAGAATAGCAGGCACGGGAAAACAGATAGCGGCTAGCGGTGAGCTAATGACGTGGTATAAGAACAACCAGATTGGAAATGCCCATAGCTTGACTATAAAAGGAATAGCATGCAGTACAAAAACAGTTGGCAGCAAATGAATGGGTATAAGGCTATAAATATGTGGATGCACACAAGTGTCGATAGAATGAACAGGATGGTAGCGACCGGATAATGCTTTTGTACTGTACAATATTTAAACGAACTTCATGCGAAGTAACACATCAAGAAAGTTAATGGCATATGCGATCTGCAAATAACTACATAAAACATGACTAAAGAAACACCGCGGTCTAACGGGCCAGCGTACTAACCAAGCTGCGGCGGGGTGGACGGGGGCGGCAACTTGCATTCCAGTGGCGGCGAACGCGGGAGACGATGATACGCGTTAGTGAAGCAGATCTGGTTGGCTGGCAAGGGATTCGGTGAAGTTGATACAGCCGCTGCGCCGAGGTAGTCGGTGGAATAGATCGGCTTCTGTGGAGGGGGGGCCGCGGTGAAGTAGACCCGGTTCCGTTGGAGAGGATCCGGTGCATCGACAGGAAAGGCGTTGATTGCTACGTTGTGGATGAGGTCGGCGGTGAAGCAGATCCGTCGGTGGCGAGGTCGGCGGTGAAGCAGATCCTTCGGTGGCGAGGTCGGCGGTGAAGCAGATCCTTCGGTGGCTAGGGTGGCGGGGGAGCAGATCAGGTGGGTGGACAGCCAACACGATCAAGGCTACGCTATGGAGGAGTATGCCGGCGGCGAAGCAGATCTAGTACCGTAGAGAGTCAGAGCTTTGGCGTGTGAGAGTATTTTTGAGTTAATGGGGCGAATGGTTGGTGGGTGGGTGTGGGCCTGTGGGGAGGGTTCGGGATCTAGGCAAGATATTTCATTGTTACCGAAAGAGCCCTCCATGGTCGGTGGGTTGTAGCTTCCGGACCAGGGTTAAAAGGGTAAAACTGGTCACGGGATTTTCGAATGGATGCGGCGGGATGATTTGGCGCGCGGCTGAATTTTTTTAGTTTCAAGCTACGAGCAGAACGACAAAAATAATGTTCTTCCCCAGGGAGCTCTCATTTCTTCCTCTTCTCTTTCTCTCTCGAGTCTCTCCCACTCCCCCGGCTCCTCTCCCCCTTCTCTCCGGCGGCCTCGCCGGCCGGAGATGAGGCCGACTTCTCTCTGTATATCGCACACCCTCCGAACTAAATTAATTGATTCAACTATCCTTAGACGTGTATGTATCTAGAGTAAAAACATGTGTGGATACACCCATATTTAGATAAGCAAAGTTGAGTCATCTAATTTGGATCCGAGGGAGTTAGTGTTGTTGTAAGCTTAGATCCAGTGTTTCCCATGAGCAGAATGGCGCAATGGAGTCGGGGATCTCGTCATCGGCTTCAGATCTGGACTATGGTGAATCTGGCGGATCAGATCTGGCGGATCTTGCCGGCCAAACCCCAATCTGGTGCCATCAAGGTGATGGCGCTAACGGTGAGGTTTGGTTTGGTCAGTGCGTCAGATCTGGCCAATGGGGAAGTCAAGCTGCTAACGTTCACAAGCTCGGGGCATACGACGGCGTCATCCGTCTTGCCCGTGAACATCTTGGCCTTTCAGCCGGCCCTTCTCGAGCCAATATGCCGTTGCTGAGGCCCTTCTTCTCCTTCGTCCCGGCGACTACCGGCGACACCGTCCCAACCGGTGCGTCCCTAGCGACGGAGTTGCCGGAAAGGATGCGGAGCAGTGGATCTCGATGTGCGGTCCGAAGGACTCGATTGATTTTCTTCTATATGTTTTGGGGTCCTTTTTGTAAAGTTGCAGGTCCTATTAGTTTTTGTCTAGTTCTTTTGGACCTCTATGTAATTTTTTGGACTAGTTTCCATTTGCACCGATAAACTTGAATTTTGACAAGTTCATGGGGAAAAAAATTCCTTTGCACATATGGACTATCATGTATGAACATTCTTGAGATTTAAACTATATGTAATGGCCAGCACTTGCGCAAGGGGCGCGTCTAGTGCGCACTAGTTTCCATTAGCACCGATAAATTTGAATCTTGACAAGTTCTTGGAAGAAAAAATTGATTCACATATAGCCTATCATGTATGAACATTATTGGGATTCAAACTATACATAGATGGCCAACACGTATGCAAGGGGGTCCCTCTAATGTGCACTAGTTTCCATTAGCACTGATAAATTTGAATCTTTACAAGTTCTCGAAATAACATTTCTTCACACATATGCCCTATCATGTATGAAAATTATTGGGATTCATATTATATATAGATGGCCAACACTTGTGCAAGGGGGTCCTCTAATTCTTGGGGATTTCAATCTCTCTCTCTCTCTCTCTCTCTCGATCTATCGTTGGTGGCCAGAACAACACACATATGCATGCACTTTATGCGCAAAGGCGCGGGTGCCTCTAATAATTCATGTGTGTGCGTATATTTGAACATATTCTTGGGGATTTCAATCTCTATCTCTCGATCTATATATCGTTGGTGGCCAAGAAACACACTTATATATATACGCATGCACTTTATGCGCAAATTAAGGCGGGTGCCTCTAATAATGTGTGTGCGCACTTGATCGATGATCCCTAAACCTTAAACCATAAAACCCTAAAACCCTAATCCCTAATCACCCTAAACACTAAACCCTAAACCCAAAAACCCTAAACACTAAACCCTAAACCCTAAAAGCTAAACACTAAACCCTAAACCCTAAACACTAAACCCTAAACCCTAGACCCTGTACCCTAATTAACACTAACCCTAACTCTAGCCCTAATTAAACCCTACATATGTAGTCCAACGACACTTAATTGTGCATCAAGCAGGCGACCAACTAATTAGCGTTGATAAATTAATTAACTTGAATTTTGACAAGTTGTCAATCTCGAATGAAAACACATTTAATTAAGTAGTCTCATAATATATATATAATTAGTGTGCATGCGCGCATGGCATACCTTGCATATCATTCGTGCATATATTTCAATATATATTTGAACATATTCTTGGGGATATGTATATATATCAATCTCTCTCTCTCGATCTATATATCGTTGGTGGCCAAGAAGCACACTTATATATATATACGCATGCAGTTTATGCGCAAAGGCGCGGGTGCGTCTAATAATTCATGTGTGTGCGTATATTTGAACATATTCTTGGGGATTTCAATCTCTATCTCTCAATCTATATATTGTTGGTGGCCAAGAAACACACTTATATATTTACGCATGCACTTTATGCGCAAATTAAGGCGGGTGCCTCTAATAATGTGTGTGCGCACTCGATCTATGATCCCTAAACCTTAAACCATAAAACCCTAAAACCCTAATCCCTAATCCCTAAACACCCTGAACCCTAAACACTAAACCCTAAACCCAAAAACCCCAAACCCTAAACCCTAAACCCTAAACCCTAAACACTAAACCCTAAACCCTAGACCCTATACCCTAATTAACACTAACCCTAACCCTAGCCCTAATTAAACCCTACATATATATAGGCCAATGATACTTAATTGCGCATCAAGCAGGCGACCAACTAATTAGCGCTTGATACGCCTCCGACGTATCGATAATTTCTTATGTTCCATGCCACATTATTGATGATATCTACATGTTTTATGCATACTTTATGTCATATTCGTGCATTTTCTGGAACTAACCTATTAACAAGATGCCGAAGTGCCGCTTGTCGTTTCTGCTGTTTTTGGTTTCGGAAATCCTAGTAAGGAAATATTCTCGGAATTGGACGAAATCAACGCCCGGGGTCCTATTTTGCCACGAAGCTTCCGTAAGACCGAAGAGTCAACGAAGTGGGGCCACGAGGTGGCCAGGAGGGCAGGCGGCGCGGCCCCACCCTTGGCCGCGCCACCCCGTCTCCCGGGCCCCTCGCGTCGCCCCCGACCTACCCTTCCGCCTACTTAAAGCCTTCGTCGCGAAACCCCCGCACCGAGAGCCACGATACGGAAAACCTTCCAGAGACGCCGCCACCGCCAATCCCATCTCGGGGGATTCAGGAGATCGCCTCCGGCACCCTGCCGGAGAGGGGAATCATCTCCCGAAGGACTCTACGCTGCCATGGTCGCCTCCGGAGTGATGTGTGAGTAATCTACCCCTGGATTATGGGTCCCTAGCAGTAGCTAGATGGTTGTCTTCTCCTCATTGTGCTTAATTGTCGGGTCTTGTGAGCTGCCGAACATGATCAAGATCATCTATCTGTAATTCTATATGTTGTGTTTGTTGGGATCCGATGAATAGAGAATACTATGTTATGTTGATTATCAATTCATGTCTATGTGTTGTTTATGATCTTGCATGGTCTCCGTTATTAGTAGAGGCTCTGGCCAAGTTTTTGCTAGTAACTCCAAGAGGGGGTATTTATGCTCGACAGTGGGTTCATGCCTCCGTGAATCTGGGGAAGTGACAGAAATCTCTAAGGTTATGGATGTGTTGTTGCCACTAGGGATAAAACATTGGTGCTATGTTCGAGGATGTAGTTACTGATTACATTACGCGCAATACTTAATGCAATTGTCTGTTGTTAGCAACTTAATACTGGAGGGGGTTCGGATGATAACCTGAAGGTGGAATTTTTAGGCATAGATGCATGCTGGATAGCGGTCTATGTACTTTGTCGTAATGTCCAATTAAATCTCACTATACTCATCATAATATGTATGTGCATGGTCATGCCCTCTTTATTTGTCAATTGCCCAAGTGTAATTTGTTCACCCAACATGCTATTTATCTTATGGGAGAGAAACCTCTAGTGAACTGTGGACCCCGGTCCAATTCTCTTTACTAAAATACAATCTACTGCAATACTTGTTCTATTGTTCTCTGCAAACAATCATCATCCACACTATACATCTAATCCTTTGTTACAGCAAGCCGGTGAGATTGACAACCTCACTGTTTCGTTGGGGCAAAGTACTTGGTTTGTGTTGTGCAGGTTCCACGTTGGCGCCGGAATCCCTGGTGTTGCGCCGCACTACATCCCGCCGCCATCAACCTTCAACGTGCTTCTTGACTCCTACTGGTTCGATAAACCTTGGTTTCTAACTGAGGGAAACTTACTGCTGTACGCATCACACCTTCCACTTGGGGTTGCCAATGGTCGCGTGCTGTACGCGTGTCAAGCTAAATTTCTGGCGCCGTTGCCGGGGACCTGAAGAAAAGCTACACCACAAAGATTTCTAACTCCCACGTCAACTACACGCCAGCAAGTAAATTTCTGGCGCCGTTGCCGGGGAGATCAAGACACGCTGCAAGGGGAGTCTCCACATCCCAATCTCTTTACTTTGTTTTTGTCTTGCTTAATTTTATTTACTACTTTGTTTGCTGCACTAAAACAAAATACAAAAAAATTAGTTGCTAGTTTTACTTTACTTGCTATCTTGTTTGCTATATCAAAAACACAAAAAAAATTAGTTACTTGCATTTACTTTATCTAGTTTATTTTATTTACTATTGCTAAAATGGGTACTCCTGAAAATACTAAGTTGTGTGACTTCACAACCACAAATAATAATGATTTCTTATGCACACCTATTGCTCCACCTGCTACTACAGCAGAATTCTTTGAAATTAAACCTGCTTTACTAAATCTTGTTATGCGAGAGCAATTTTCTCGGTGTTAGTTCTGATGATGCTGCTGCCCATCTCAATAATTTTGTTGAACTTTGTGAAATACAAAAGTATAAAGATGTAGATGGTGACATTATAAAATTAAAATTGGTCCCTTTCTCATTAAGAGGAAGAGCTAAAGACTGGTTGCTATCTCTGCCTAAGAATAGTATTGATTCATGGACTAAATGCAAGGATGCTTTTATTGGTAGATATTATCCCCCTGCTAAAATTATATCTTTGAGGAGTAGCATAATGAATTTTAAACAATTGGATACTGAGCATGTTGCACAAGCATGGGAAAGAATGAAATCTCTGGTTAAAAATTGCCCAACCCATGGACTGACTACTTGGATGATCATCCAAACCTTTTATGTAGGACTGAATTTTTCTTCACGGAACCTATTGGATTCAGCTGCTGGAGGTACCTTATGTCCATCACTCTTGGTGAAGCAACAAAGCTTCTTGATAATATGATGATTAATTACTCTGAATGGCACACGGAAAGAGCTCCACAAGGTAAGAAGGTAAATTCTGTCGAAGAAACCTCTTCCTTGAGTGATAAGATTGATGCTATTATGTCTATGCTTGTGAATGATAGGAATAATGTTGATCCTAATAATGTTACGTTAGCTTCATTGGTTGCTCAAGAAGAACATGTTGATGTAAACTTCATTAAAAATAATAATTTCAACAACAATGCTTACCGGAACAATTCTAGTAACAACTATAGGCCATATCCTTATAATAATGGCAACGGCTATGGTAATTCTTATGGGAATTCTTACAACAATAATAGGAACACACCCCCTGGACTTGAAGCCATGCTTAAAGAATTTATTAGTACACAAACTGCTTTTAACAAATCTGTTGAAGAAAAGCTTGGGAAAATTGATATACTTGCTTCTAAAGTTGATAGTCTTGTTGCTGATGTTGATCTTTTGAAATCAAAAGTTATGCCTAATGAAAATCATCATAATAAAATTGTTACTACAGCAAATGCCATCCAAGTTAGAATTAATGAGAATATAAGATTGATGGCTGAATTGCGTGCTAGGTGGGAAAGAGAAGAAAATGAAAAAGAAGATAATATAGCTAAAGTTTGGACTATTACCACCACTAGTAATGCTAATGCTACACAAGTTGCTGCACCTCCTACTATTACTAATAAAAGAATTGGTGTTAGCAATGTTTCCACTTCCAATGCAAAGCGCGAGAAACTGCCTGAAACTGCTAAAATTGCTGAAACTGCCTGTGATAAAACTGCTGTAATTTTTTTCAACATTGGGGATGATGATCCCATTGCTTTAGATTATAACGGTTTGAATTTTGATGATTGCCACATCCCTGAAGTTATAAAGTTCTTACAAAAACTTGCTAAAAGTCCTAATGCTAGTGCTATAAATTTGGCTTTCACGAAACATATTACAAATGCTCTCATAAAAGCTAGAGAAGAGAAACTAGAGCGCGAAGCTTCTATTCCTAGGAAGCTAGAGGATGGTTGGGAGCCCATCATTAAGATGAAGGTCAATGACTTTGATTGTAATGCTTTATGTGATCTTGGTGCAAGTATTTCTGTTATGCCTAAAAAAATCTATAATATGCTTGACTTGCCACCACTGAAAAATTGTTATTTGGATGTTAATCTTGCTGATCATTCTACAAATAAACCTTTGGGGAAAGTTGATAATGTTCGCATTACCGTTAACAATAACCTTGTACCCGTTGATTTTGTTGTCTTGGATATTGAATGCAATGCATCTTGTCCCATTATATTGGGAAGACCTTTTCTTCGAACTGTTGGTGCTATCATTGATATGAAGGAAGGTAATATTAAATATCAATTTCCTCTCAAGAAAGGTATGGAACACTTCCCTAGAAAGAGAATGAAGTTACCTTATGATTCTATCATTAGAACAAATTATGATGTTGACACTTCGTCTCTTGATAATACTTGATATACACTTTCTGCGCCTAGCTGAAAGGCGTTAAAGAAAAGCGCTTATGGGAGACAACCCATGTTTTTTACTACAGTACTTTGTTTTTGTTTTGAGTCTTGGAAGTTGTTTACTACTGTAGCAACCTCTCCTTATCTTAGTTTAGTGTTTTATTGTGCCAAGTAAAGTCGTTGATAGTAAGGTTCATACTAGATTTGGATTACTGCGCAGAAACAGATTTCTTTGCTGTCACGAATCTGGGCAAAATTCTCTGTAGGCAACTCAGAAAATTATGCCAATTTACGTGAGTGATCCTCAGATATGTACTCAACTTTCATTCAATTTGAGCATTTTCATTTGAGCAAGTCCGGTGCCTCAATAAAATTCGTCATTACGAACTGTTCTGTTTTAACAGATTCTGCATTTTATTTCGCATTGCCTGTTTTGTTATGCTCGATGAATTTCTTTGATCCATTAATGTCCAGTAGCTTTATGCAATGTCCAGAAGTGTTAAGAATGATTGTGTCACCTCTGAATATGTTAATTTTTATTGTCGCTAACCCTCTAATGAGTTGTTCTAAGTTTGGTGTGGAGGAAGTTTTCAAGGATCAAGAGAGGAGTATGATGCAACATGATCAAGGAGAGTGAAAGCTCTAAGCTTGGGGATGCCCCGGTGGTTCACCCCTGCATATTCTCGGAAGACTCAAGCGTCTAAGCTTGGGGATGCCCAAGGCATCCCCTTCTTCATCGACAACATTATCGGGTTCCTCCCCGAAACTATATTTTTATTCCGTCACATCTTATGTGCTTTGCTTGGAGCGTCGGTTTGTTTTTGTTTTTGTTTTGTTTGAATAAAATGGATCCTAGCATTCACTTTATGGGAGAGAGACACGCTCCGCTGTAGCATATGGACAAGTATGTCCTTAGTTTCTACTCATAGTATTCATGGCGAAGTTTCTTCTTCGTTAAATTGTTATATGGTTGGAATTGGAAAATGATACATGTAGTAATTTGCTATAATGTCTTGGGTAATGTGATACTTGGCAATTGTTGTGCTCATGTTTAAGCTCTTGCATCATATGCTTTGCACCCATTAATGAATAAATACATAGAGCATGCTAAAATTTGGTTTGCATATTTGGTTTCTCTAAGGTCTAGATAATTTCTAGTATTGAGTTTGAACAACAAGGAAGACGGTGTAGAGTCTTATAATGTTTACAATATGTCTTTTATGTGAGTTTTGCTGCACCGGTTCATCCTTGTATTTGTTTCAAATAAGCCTTGCTAGCCTAAACCTTGTATCGAGAGGGAATACTTCTCATGCATCCAAAATACTTGAGCCAACCACTATGCCATTTGTGTCCACCATACCTACCTACTACATGGTATTTTTCCGCCATTCCAAAGTAAATTGCTTGAGTGCTACCTTTAAAATTCCATCATTCACCTTTGCAATATATAGCTCATGGGACAAATAGCTTAAAAACTATTGTGGTATTGAATATGTAATTATGCACTTTATCTCTTATTAAGTTGCTTGTTGTGCGATAACCATGTTCACTGGGGACGCCATCAACTATTCTTTGTTGAATTTCATGTGAGTTGCTATGCATGTTCGTCTTGTCTAAAGTAAGAGCGATCTACCACCTTATGGTTAAGCATGCATATTGTTAGAGAAGAGCATTGGGCCGCTAACTAAAGCCATGATCCATGGTGGAAGTTTCAGTTTTGGACAAATATCCTCAATCTCAAATGAGAAAATTATTAATTGTTGTTACATGCTTATGCATAAAAGAGGAGTCCATTATCTCGTTGTCTATGTTGTCCCGGTATGGATGTCTAAGTTGAGAATAATCAATAGCGAGAAATCCAATGCGAGCTTTCTCCTTAGACCTTTGTACAGAGCGGCATAGAGGTACCCCTTTGTGACACTTGGTTAAAACATGTGCATTGTGATGATCCGGTAGTCCAAGCTAATTAGGACAAGGTGCGGGCACTATTAGTATACTATGCATGAGGCTTGCAACTTGTAAGATATAATTTACATGATACATATGCTTTATTACTACCGTTGACAAAATTGTTTCATGTTTTCAAAATCAAAGCTCTAGCACAAATATAGCAATCGATGCTTTTCCTCTATGGAGGACCATTCTTTTACTTTCAATGTTGATTCAGTTCACCAATTTCTCTCCACCTCAAGAAGCAAACACTTGTGTGAACTGTGCATTGATTCCTACATACTTGCTTATTGCACTTATTATATTACTCTATGTTGACAATATCCATGAGATATACATGTTACAAGTTGAAAGCAACCGCTGAAACTTAATCTTCCTTTGTGTTGCTTCAATGCCTTTACTTTGAATTATTGCTTTATGAGTTAACTCTTATGCAAGACTTATTGATGCTTGTCTTGAAGTGCTATTCATGAAAAGTCTTTGCTATATGATTCACTTGTTTACTCATGTCATATACATTGTTTTGATCGCTGCATTCACTACATATGCTTTACAAATAGTATGATCAAGATTATGATGGCATGTCACTCCGGAAATTATCCGTGTTATCGTTTTACCTGCTCGGGACGAGCGGAACTAAGCTTGGGGATGCCGATACGTCTCCAACGTATCGATAATTTCTTATGTTCCATGCCACATTATTGATGTTATCTACATGTTTTATGCAAACTTTATGTCATATTCGTGCATTTTCTCGGAACTAACCTATTAACAAGATGCCGAAGTGCCGCTTGTCGTTTTCGCTGTTTTTGGTTTCAGAAATCCTAGTAACGAAATATTCTCGGAATTGGACGAAATCAACGCCCAGGGTCCTATTTTGCCACGAAGCTTCCAGAAGTCCGAAGAGGAGACGAAGTGGGGCCACGAGGTGCCCAAACCCTAGGGCGGCGCGGCCCCCCCTTGGCCGCGCGGCCCTGTGGTGTGGGGCCCTCGTGCCCCTTCCCCGACCTGCCCTTCCGCCTACTTAAAGCCTCCGTCGCGAAACCCCCGGTACCGAGAGCCACGATACGGAAAACCCTATCGAGACGCCGCCGCCGCCGATCCCATCTCGGGGATCCAGAGATCGCCTCCGGCACCCTCGCCGGAGAGGGGATTCATCTCCCGGAGGACTCTACACCGCCATGGTCGCCTCCGGAGTGATGTGTGAGTAGTCTACCCCCGGACTATGGGTCCATAGCGAGTAGCTAGATGGTTGTCTTCTCCCCATTGTGCTTCATTGTCGGATCTTGTGAGCTGCCTAACATGATCAAGATCATCTATCCGTAATTCTATATGTTGCGTTTGTTGGGATCCGATGAATAGAGAATACTTGTTATGTTGATTATCAAAGTTATGTCTATGTGCTGTTTATGATCTTGCATGCTCTCCGTTACTAGTAGATGCTCTGGCCAAGTAGATGCTTGTAACTCCAAGAGGGAGTATTTATGCTCGATAGTGGGTTCATGCCTACATTGATACCTGGGACAGTGACAGAAAGTTGTAAGGTTGTGTTGTGCTGTTGCCACTGGGGATAAAACATTGATGCTATGTCTAAGGATGTAGTTGTTGATTACATTACGCACCATACTTAATGCAATTGTCTCGTTGCTTTGCAACTTAATACCGGAGGGGGTTCGGATGATAACCTCGAAGGTGGACTTTTTAGGCATAGATGCAGTTGGATGGCGGTCTATGTACTTTGTCGTAATGCCCAATTAAATCTCACTATACTCATCATAATATGTATGTGCATGGTCATGCCCTCTTTATTTGTCAATTGCCCAACTGTAATTTGTTCACCCAACATGCTCGTTTATCTTATGGGAGAGACACCTCTAGTGAACTCGTGGACCCCGGTCCAATTCTCTATACTCGAAATACAATCTATCGCAATACTGTTTTACTCGTTTTTCTCGCAAACAATCATCATCCACACTATACATCTAATCCTTTGTTACGAGCAAGCCGGTGAGATTGACAACCTCACCGTTTCGTTGGGGCAAAGTACTTGGGTTGTGTTGTGCAGGTTCCACGTTGGCGCTGGAATCTCCGTTGTTGCGCCGCACTACATCCCGCCGCCATCAACCTTCAACGTGCTTCTTGGCTCCTCCTGGTTCGATAAACCTTGGTTTCTTTCTGAGGGAAAACTTGCTGTTGTGCGCATCATACCTTCCTCTTGGGGTTCCCAACGAACGTGTGAGTTACACGCCATCATATATTCCAATGATGAGCCTCCTCAAAAGTGCTCTAGGTCTTCGTGAGCAACCAAGTTGGATGCACCCCCACTAGTTCCATTGGAGAGCTTTCATACACATATAGCTCTATGTGCATCCGTTGCATGGCAATCACTACTCCTTGCATAGCATCGATCATAAGGCTTCCTCTTGTCTAATGGTCATTTACAGCTTTGCAAGCCTTTCTTCCATTTGGCCTTCCAAACCCCCATTAACGTTCTTCATGCCATAACATCCTGGTGCTAATACCAAATGCTTGCGCTCACCGGTTGAGTAGACTTCGAAACAGTTGATTCATGACGTTCATGTTTATGTTTACTTGACTGAATCCTTCTTATGTTGTGAAAATTTACTTGATGCTTGGAATGAAGGATAGAACTTCTATGCTGAATACTTAATACATCTTTAATGAACTTTGTACGGTTACATGTCTTTTAAGCAATAGTTCATGAAAACTTCTAGCTTGTCTAACTCTTGCATTATCATCTCTTATATCAATATAGATACTTGCTTTGAATGATTTGATCTCAGCTCATATGCTTTACAATAGTATGATCAAGGTTATGATGGCATGTCACTCCGTAAATTATCTTTGTTTATCGTTTACTCGCTTCGGGACGAGCAGAAACTAAGCTTGGGGATGTTGATACGCCTCCGACGTATTGATAATTTCTTATGTTCCATGCCACATTATTGATGATATCTACATGTTTTATGCATACTTTATGTCATATTCGTGCATTTTCTGGAACTAACCTATTAACAAGATGCCGAAGTGCCGCTTGTCGTTTTTCAGCTGTTTTTGGTTTCGTAAATCCTAGTAAGGAAATATTCTCGAAATTGGACGAAATCAACGCCCGGGGTCCTATTTTGCCACGAAGCTTCCGAAGACCGAAGACTCAACGAAGTGGGGCCACGAGGTGGCCGGAGAGGGCGGCGGCGCGGCCCCACCCTTGGCCGCGCCGCCCTCGTCTCCCCGGGCCCCTCGCGTTGCCCCCGACCTACCCTTCCGCCTACTTAAAGCCTTCGTCGCGAAACTCCCGATACCGAGAGCCACGATACGGAAAACCTTCCGGAGACGCCGCCGCCGCCAATCCCATCTGGGGGATTCAGGAGATCGCCTCCGGCACCCTGCCGGAGAGGGGAATCATCTCCCGGAGGACTCTACGCCGCCATGATCGCCTCCGGAGTGATGTGTGAGTAGTCTACCCCTGGACTATGGGTCCATAGCAGTAGCTAGATGGTTGTCTTCTCCTCATTGTGCTTAATTGTCGGGTCTTGTGAGCTGCCGAACATGATCAAGATCATCTATCTGTAATTCTATATGTTGTGTTTGTTGGGATCCGATGAATAGAGAATACTATGTTATGTTGATTATCAATTCATGTCTATGTGTTGTTTATGATCTTGCATGCTCTCCGTTATTAGTAGAGGCTCTGGCCAAGTTTTTGCTAGTAACTCCAAGAGGGGGTATTTATGCTCGATAGTGGGTTCATGCCTCCGTGAATCCGGGGAAGTGACAGAAATCTCTAAGGTTATGGATGTGCTGTTACCACTAGGGATAACACATTGGTGCTATGTTCGAGGATGTAGTTACTGATTACATTACGCGCAATACTTAATGCAATTGTCTGTTGTTAGCAACTTAATACTGGAGGGGGTTCGGATGATAACCTGAAGGTGGACTTTTTAGGCATAGATGCATGCTGGATAGCGGTCTATGTACTTTGTCATAATTCCCAATTAAATCTCACTATACTCATCATAATATGTATGTGCATGGTCATGCCCTCTTTATTTGTCAATTGCCCAACTGTAATTTGTTCACCCAACATGCTATTTATCTTATGGGAGAGACACCTCTAGTGAACTCGTGGACCCCGGTCCAATTCTCTTTACTAAAATACAATCTATCGCAATACTTGTTCTCATCGTTCTCCGCAAACAATCATCATCCACACTATACATCTAATCCTTTGTTACAGCAAGCCGGTGAGATTGACAACCTCACTGTTTCGTTGGGGCAAAGTACTTGGTTTGTGTTGTGCAGGTTCCACGTTGGCGCCGGAATCCCTGGTGTTGCGCCGCACTACATCCCGCCGCCATCAACCTTCAACGTGCTTCTTGACTCCAACTGGTTCGATAAACCTTGGTTTCTAACTGAGGGAAATTTACTGCTGTACGCATCACACCTTCCACTTGGGGTTCCCAACGGTCGCGTGATGTACGTGTGTCAGCGCTGATAAATTAATTAACTTGAATTTTGACAAGTTATCGATCTCGAATGAAAACACATTTGATTAAGTAGTCTCATAATATATATATATAATTAGTGTACATGCGCGCATGGCATACCTTGCATATCATTCGTGCATATATTTCAATATATATTTGAACATATTCTTGGGGATATGTATATATATGAATCCCTCTCTCGATCTATATATCGTTGGTGGCCAAGAAACACACTTATATATATATATATGCATGCACTTTATGCGCAAAGGCGCAAGTGCCTCTAATAATAATGTGTGTGTGCACTCGATCGATGATCCCTAAACCTTAAACCCTAATCCCTAATCCCTAATTATACCCTGAACGTACACCCTAGCTAAACACCCTAAACACTAAACCCTAAACCCTAGACCCTAAACCCTAAACACTACACCCTAAACCCTAAACCCTAAACACTAAACCCTAAACCCTAAACCCTAACCCTAGACCATAAACCCTAAACCCTAAACCATAAACCCTAAATATATTTCAATCTCTCTCTAGATCTATATATCGTTGGTGGCCAAGAAACACACTTATATATACGCATGCACTTTATGCGCAAAGGCGTGGGTGCCTCTAATAATGTGTGTGTGCATTCGATCGATGATCCCTAAACCTTAAAACCCTAATCCCTAATTATACCCTAAACGTACACCCTAAACACCCTAACACAAAACCCTAAACCCTAGACCCTAAACCCTAAACACTACACCCTAAATCTTAAACCCTAAACACTAAACCCTAATAGCTAGACCCTAAACCCTAAACCCTAAACCCCAAACCCTATATAGACCCTAAACCCTAATTAACCCTAACCCTAACCCTAAAACCCTAGCTAGCTAACCCTAAACCCTAATTAAACCCTACATATATATATAGGCCAACGACACTTAATTGCGCATCAAGCAGGCGACCAACTAATTAGCGCTGATAAATTAATTAACTTTAATTTTGACAAGTTCTCGATCTCGAATGAAAACACATTTGATTAAGTAGTCTCATAATATATATATAATTAGTGTGCATGCGCGCATGGCATACCTTGCATATCATTCGTGCATATATTTCAATATATATTTGAACATATTCTTGGGGATATATATATATATATATCAATCTCTCTCTCTCGATCTATATATCGTTGGTGGCCAAGAAGCACACTTATATATACGCGTGCACTTTATGCGCAAAGGCGCGGGTGCGTCTAATAATTCATGTGTGTGCGTATATTTGTACATATTCTTGGGGATTTCAATCTCTATCTCTCGATCTATATATCGTTGGTGGCCAAGAAACACACTTATATCTATACGCATGCACTTTATGCGCAAATTAAGGCGGGTGCCTCTAATAATGTGTGTGCGCACTCGATCGATGATCCATAAACCTTAAACCATAAAACCCTAAAACCCTAATCCCTAATCCCTAAACACCCTAAACCCTAAACACTAAACCCTAAACCCTAAACCCTAAACCCTAAACACTAAACCCTAAACCCTAGACCCTAATTAACACTAACCCTAACCCTAGCCCTAATTAAACCCTACATATATAGGCCAACGACACTTAATTGCGCATCAAGCAGGCGACCAACTAATTAGCGCTGATAAATTAATTAACTTGAATTTTGACAAGTTCTCGATCTCGAATGAAAACACATTTGATTAAGTAGTATCATAATATATATATAATTAGTGTGCATGCGCGCTTGGCATACCTTGCATATCATTCGTGCATATATATATTTCAATATATATTTGAACATATTCTTGGGGATATATATATATCAATCTCTCTCTCTCGATCTATATATCGTTGGTGGCCAAGAAGCACATTTAATTATATATATACGCATGCACTTTATGCGCAAAGGCGCGGGTGCGTCTAATAATTCATGTGTGTGTGTATATTTGAATATATTCTTGGGGATTTCAATCTCTATCTCTCGATCTAGATATCGTTGGTGGCCAAGAAACACACTTATATATATATACGCATGCACTTTATGCGCAAATTAAGGCGGGTGCCTCTAATAATGTGTGTGCGCACTCGATCGATGATCCTTAAACCTTAAACCATAAAACCCTAAAACCCTAATCCCGAATCCTTAAACACCCTAAACATTAAACCCTAAACCCTAAACTCTAAACCCTAAACCCAAAAACCCTAAACCCTAAACCCTAAACCTTAAACCCTAAACACTAAACCCTAAACCCTAGACCCTATACCCTAATTAACACTAACCCTAACCCTAGCCCTAATTAAACCCTACATATATAGGCCAACGGCACTTAATTGCGCATCAAGCAGGCGACCAACTAATTAGCGCTGATAAATTAATTAACTTGAATTTTTACAAGTTCTCGATCTCGAATGAAAACACATTTGATTAAGTAGTCTCATAATATATATATATAATTAGTGTGCATGAGCGCATGGCATACCTTGCATATCATTCGTGCATATATTTCAATATATATTTGAACATATTCTTGGGGATATATATATATTTCAATCTCTCTCTCTCGATCTATATATCGTTGGTGGCCAAGAAATACACTTATATATACGCATGCACTTTATGCGCAAAGGCGCGGGTGCCTCTAATAATGTGTGTGTGCACTCGATCGATGATCCCTAAACCTTAAACCCTAAATTAACCCTAATCCCTAATCCCTAATTATACCCTAATAAACATACACCCTAAACACTAAACCCTAAACCATAAACCCTAAATATATTTCAATCTCTCTCTATATCTATATATCGTTGGTGGCCAAGAAACACACTTATATATATACGCATGCACTTTATGCGCAAAGGCGCGGGTGCCTCTAATAATGTGTGTGTGCACTCGATCGATGATCCCTAAACCTTAAACCCTAAAACCCTAATCCCTAATCCCTAATTATACCCTAAACGTACACCATAAACACCCTAAACACTAAACCCTATACCCTAAACACTAGACCCTAAACCCTAAACACTACACCCTAAACCCTAAACCCTAAACACTAAACCCTAAACCCTAGACCCTAAACCCTAAACACTTCACCCTAAACCCTAAACCCTAGACACTAAACCCTAAACCCTAACCCTAGCTAGACCCTAATATAAACCCCAAACACTAAACCCCAAACCCTAAACCCTAAACCCTATATAGACCCTAAACCCTAATTAACCCTAACCCTAACCCTAAAACCCTAGCTAGCTAACCCTAAACCCTAAACCCTAATTAAACCCTATATATATATAGGCCAACGACACTTAATTGCGCATAAAGCAAGCGACCAACTAATTAGCGCTGATAAATTAATTAACTTGAATTTTGACAAGTTCTCTCGAATGAAAACACATTTGATCAAGTTGCCTCATAATATATATATATATATATAATTAGTGTGAATGCGCGCATGGCATACCTTGCACATATCATTCGTGCATATATTTCAATATATATCTGAACATATTCTTGGGGATATATATATATTTCAATCTCTCTCTCTCGATCTATATATCGTTGGTGGCCAAGAAACACACTTATATATATATACGCGCATGCACTTTATGCGCAAAGGCGCGGGTGCCTCTAATAATGTGTGTGTGCACTCGATCGATGATCCCTAATTAAACCTTAAACCCTAAAACCCTAATCCCTAATTATACCCTAAACGTACAACCTAAACAATGTAAACACTAAACCCTAAACCCTAGACCCTAAACCCTAAACACTACACCCTAAACCCTAAACACTAAACCCTAAACCCTAAACCCTATAATTAAACCC
This sequence comes from Lolium rigidum, assembly GCF_022539505.1. NCBI lineage: Eukaryota > Viridiplantae > Streptophyta > Magnoliopsida > Poales > Poaceae > Lolium > Lolium rigidum. The sequence goes on from NC_061512.1 coordinate 28,835,520, forward strand.
TACATATATAGGCCAACGACACTTAATTGCGCATCAAGCGGGCGACCAACTAATTAGCGCTAATAAATTAATTAACTTGATTTTTGGCAAGTTCTCTCGAATGAAAACACATTTGATTAAGTTGTCTCATAATATATATATAATTAGTGTGCATGCGCGCATGGCATACCTAGCTTGCATATCATTCGTGCATATATTTCAATATATATATATTTGAATATATTCTTGGGGATATATATATAGTTCATTCTCTCTCTCGATCTATATATCGTTGGTGGCCAAAATACACACTTATATACGCATGCACTTTATGCGCAAAGGTGCGGGTGCCTCTAATAATAATGTGTGTGTGCACTCGATCGATGATCCCTAAACCTTAAACCATACAACCCTAAAACCCTAATCCCTAATCCCTAAACACCCTAAACCCTAAACCCTAAACCCTAAACGTTCACCCTAAACACCCTAAATACTAAACACTAAACCCTAATTAAACCCTACATATATTTATAGGCCAACGACACTTAATTGTGCATCAAGCAGGCGACAAACTAATTAGCGCTGATAAATTAATTAACTTGAATTTTGACAAGTTTTCGAATGAAAAACATGTACATTTGATTAAGTTGCCTCACAATATATATATATATATATAATTAGTGTGCATGCATGCATGGCGCATATATATATATATATTTGAACATTCTTGGCGATTTAAATAATCTCTCATCTCTATCTCTCTCTTTATCGATTGGTGTGGCCAGCGCAACGACACAAATTATGCTTGCACTTTACACGCAAAGGCGGGTGCCTCTAATAGTGCATGTCTGTGCACACTCGATCGATGTAGCTGGAGTTTTGATTAATTGTGTAGCACACTAATAAAAAAGTTGTAATTTAATTCACAATAAGTTATAATTAACCCTAACACATAAACCCTCTAATTAAATAAACCATAAAACCCTATATAGCTAGCTATAGGCCAACGACAACCCTTAATTGCGCATCAAGCAGGCAAGGGGTCCTCGCAGTCCTCTAATTAAATATATGTGCCATTAACCCTAAACCCTAAATCGTATATATATATAGAAAACTAACCTTAATTAGATAATCAAACCCTCGTTAAAACACATAACCCCAAGCTAATTAATAACCCAATCTAATAAAACCTTGCTATATATAGCTAGTAAACTCTAGATTATATAACCCCAATTAATATATATGGCCTATATCGATCATATATATATATAGACATTATTGGGATTCATTAATTATATAATAAGTACTGATAATTCAATTAATTATATATATAAGTACCGAT